>NW_013564664.1:0-6823 GCF_000499605.1 Eimeria maxima | reverse complement strand
AACGTATGGCAGTTTGGCTAAGGCCTAACCACACCTAGACACTTCTTCCTCTGAAAGTAATGTTATTGGTACGCAGCCCCCTATTTTAGCCGCCCCTTTGTATTCTGTAGGGCGTTTGCCTAGATTTGCAAGCAGGCTATTTGGGTCACCAAAATCAATGGCGTACCCAAGGATAGTGTATTGAAAATCGGTAAAGCTGAAAAGCCAATGGTCAGGGGAATCTTGCATTCTACCGTGTCGCTTTAGTCCACGATAACTACTTTCGAGGAACCATGTACCCCTTTGCTGCACTAAGGGTTCATATATATATTCGCCTGCTTTACGCCAGACCTTTGATCAGCACGCTTGACTCCCACACTCCCACATCATCTGACTATGCGACCATATAACCAGAGCAAATGTAAGGATAGCCTCTTGTGGAAGATTGCGGTCGAAACTAACGAGTTTACACGGATGCAGTTCGTAGGCGGAGTAGCACTGCACTGATCACCACACTTCGACATCAGTCGACTGTAATTCATCTTGCCACTGTATACTGAAGCTTTTGTTCGCGCCTGAAACATGTGGACCAGTTATTGCTTTCTGCATGGCAACACGTTGCACCGTGGACGACACCCACAAGAGCCGTATATTTGCACGTTTCCGAGCCACAGAGTTGCATGCAGTGAGGCTGGATAATTTAATGTCATTGCTTCGCCTATTGGCAGGAAATACAGCTTATACAGTATTGCCGCCTCAGGCTGAATTTCATGATACCCGAAGTTCCCACTATCCATGTAGACAACTAATGGCGTCTCGCCAGTTCAAAATGATGGGCAATTACTGCTTTAAGTATGGTAAAATATGCGAAACAATGATTTAAACAACTAAATCACATGTACTGTATCATATTCTTTACGGATACAGTGGCTTGCGCGCTATAAATTTGTGTCATTAAACCATTGTCACATTAAACATGTGTATAGATTTAAAAACTGGTTTGAGTGGGTGAAAATGCACTTCCAGAGCATGTCAACAAAACTACTATCTTCAATGCGTTGACGAAGGGAGTGAGTTAGGCAAAGGCCCTTTTTCGGCAGGAACTTGGAGACAGGGCAAATTGCCCTTCGGCTTTACTGCTGACCCTTCGGCTGTACTACTGAGGCTTGGCAGTCGGCCCTCGTACATTGAGGTGGTTGTGTCGTAAACCGCAGAAGAATTATGCTGCAGGAGAAGTTCCAGCCAACAGCGACAAGTAAGGCAATTCGCAGTTGTAAATAAGCTTTGGAAAACCAGCAGATGGAGTTCAGTGGATTACGTGCTTCTGTGAGGCGGTGAAAGCAAAGTCCCGCGCCTGCGAAGTAGCGTATGTTATATCCGAGCTCAAGGAGAATGCAGGCGTGGAGCACTTTTCGAGTTCCAACACGTTCAACGTTTCACCCATATTGTTGCGTCTTTCGTAGTTGCCTGAAAGCGGCAATGCTCAGTAGGTGTGGTTTAGGATGGTTTAACAGAACCCCTTCTAATCTCAACAACAGATAGTTCGTCTACAGCATGCACCCCGTGCAGAAGATGGTTACAAAGTGCATTGTCTTGGATGTTTGTAGAGGAAAGCGATCCATTTGTGTTTTATGGATGTTTATGCTGCCAAGAACAATCTTCCTTCCTGGGAAAAAGGATAGATGTCATCAAGAACAGAGGACCGCAACCTGCTGGTCGACCCATTCATAATGAGGAAGATTTTGACGCTTAAGCAAATTTTAGACTGCACTCCGCAAATTTGTACATCCCGTGTATATGCACAGATTATCTTCTGGCCCTTTGCTTTGCACGTGAGGAGCGTTCTAGATTTAGACTAGCAGATGAGGGATTGACGCACTGAAACAGCTTGTAGGTATTACTGACGTGCCGTGCTAATGTGCAATGGAACGTTTTCCAAGTTCAGCACCCCTGTGTAATGTGGCCCCTTTTTCTGGCTAATAAGCGAAGACCACCTTTCTCAGGCAACTGCATAGCTATCGTGACTACGTGCGTTGCCGTCGTAACATTGGGTTTCAGAGCCCGAGAGCAGCACCGTGCACTGGTGACAAAAAAAACTTGCACTTGTGACGGTTGTTAGTGTGAGTCCATGTGTACCCACTAGGGAGGCTGATGTGCGCCGTTATCGGCGGAATCTTATTATGGTCTTCTACACATTGGACATCGCTCTCTCTCTCTCTGTGGCTATGGGTGTGGGGAGGGGGGTGGCGGGGGATGGGCGTTGCTGGATGGGTAGGGGGGTCAGCTCCTGTTTATGTTTGGAGTCCAACAGATAAGTGGCTTTTAATTTTGGCGTATGCGCTTTTATGGACCGGCTGCGAGTGGGAAATGAGCAACTAACATCTGTAAATGTGGTGTTGCCCATGCGTCCATTCTTACACCGCTGTCCTTCAGTGGCAGTAGCGTTCAACAATTTTGAGTTCTGCAGTTTGTGTAATTAGTTGCTGTGCTAAATTCAGAAGGTCCGTCGTTGCTGTTAAGCATAACCAGGTTGAATTACACTGTTCTTATTCCAGAACATATACACATTTTAGCATTAATTGATAGGTAAGGCGGGGTATGCTGAATATACGGAGGTTTGAGGGCCGCTATAATCAAAGGCTGACTGTTCTTGGCTCAATTAAAGCATGCTGCACTGAATTGCTACGATACGTTAGTTATCCCACAAGATAGGTCGTCATCTGGGCGCGAGCTCGAGTGGCACTGTACACATCGGCGCTGGTCATGTAGGCATAACGCAAGACTTTTTATCATGAAAGGAAGGGGATAAAGCAGTCCAAGAACACCATGGCATACTGAATTTGCCGTATACTACCACTGAAACGGGCCTTTGCTACTTTGCATAGGGTGAATAAGCTTCCCGCAGGCATTGTCCATTACTTTGCGTGCTACTTCTGGATACGATTATGGGTTTTTATTTTGCTGTGTGTGTAGCATAACGCCATATTACGACAACACCTTTGGAGTACTTCTCACTTGGACCGCATGCGGTGTTTTCTGATTCAGAGAGTGCGCTTCTTCTGTACACGCCACTGCTTCCCAAAGGATCCTGCAATTCGAAACAAATATGATTGAGGTTTTGCGTATTGGTTCATAAGGAGCCTTGAATAAGACACCCAGTGCCAATATTACAAGCAAAACGTCTGCCTTACTTTTTGTTGTGCGAATGTGTGTCGTGGGCACAGTTCTTGTTTAGCTGGCAACCTCTGCAAATTTGCATGATTATTACCCATTCCCTAACAAGGCAAAAGCTGCGATGTTTATTGTTTATTGTTTGGCCTTGTTTTCCATGTAGCGCTTACTTCAAACGACAGTTCCTGTTCACCCTTGCGGCTTATTCCCTAAAACCTGCACATATGGTGCTGGGAATAGCACTGAAACTCCGTTTTCTCCTCATACTCAGTTCGAACGCATGATGGGAATACTGAGTAGACCGCATGATTCTGTGTTGTACTCTTACAGGTCCCTCTAGTATGTCTCTGCAAAATGTTTCATGCCTAATTCTACTGCTCATGTGGAGCTTGCACGATGCGATGCACGCCAACAATTTCAACACTGCCGGACACCTACCGTACAAGCTGTTGCTGTGGTTCAGAAAGTAAGTGGTCGAGCTAGTCCATTGAGCGAACGAACTTCGGACTTTGAATGAGTAAGCGTTTCCAATGATGCTCGATACGTTGGCACCTCGTTTACTAGTACTGCTCTCAAGGTGGTTGGGCGTGTCAGCTAGGCTCCCTGTAGGGAGAGGCCAAACGGTCGATATCATGCACGTAGGTACATATGAGTCGACGGGCATTCAGTCTTTCCACGGAGTTGCAGACAAGCGTTTTGTGCCACACGATCCCTAGATCTGTGCCTGTACAATGTGTATTCTACCTGCAATATACTAACGGTGAAGAGCGATTCGCGTTCAAAGTTTAACAAATAGCTCGCGGTTATAATTGTCCATTCAATTCTAAGTGTTTAAGATTAAATGCATGGTGTCAGAGGCGGGCCAGCTTCCAGTTTAAGTTTTGAACGAGTACGCAATTAAAAACTATTATGTGACAGTGACTCACCTCGCACTAAAGCTGAGTAGGGTGTCAACCTCACGCAGGCTATCTTGTACAGTTTGCCTACTTCCACTGAGTCTTTCTGCTATTTGCACACGTGTAATTTCATGGCGACGGGCCACTAAGCTGCAGGCATTTTTGGAGGAAGCCACTTATTTTCCATGTGTAGTAAGTATGTTGTTTGCCCGTCTTGCAGTGTTTTCGCGTCACTGCAGCTTTGATTTAGGCCTTCGCTTGCGGCGTGCACACTACAAAAAAAAATCAGCGGCGTGCTTTTGCGCTACAACAGCTTAGCAGCACCTGTGCTTGCGGCATGCACATTACAAAAACGGCGACAACCACCGACCGGTGGTATCGCTGTCACTATTTTGTTTCAGGCGAAATATCGCCTACCGCAAAAATATGCATAGAACAAGCATTGTTTTTTCCGCTTCTGTCCGTAACTTGCCAATACCATAAAACCTAAGACACATATGCGTTCAACAGGCACTATTTTTCCCGCTTCACTCGGAACTGGTCAATAAGCGCAAAATGCTATGTTCTCAGGTTTGACGGTTAGGGGTCTGAGCTTATAGGTTTAGGCTAAGGGTTACACTCTTAATTTTTAAGGTCTAGGGCTTACTGCTGAGGGATTAGTGGTTTAGGCTTTAGGATTGAGGCTCTAGGGTTTATTGTCCGTGGTTTAGGGTAATGGGTTAAATTTGGCTACCTCAGAAGATAGGGACCGAGCATCAATACTTGCTTACCTCAACGGTAGCGATGTAGGCTGCATGGCGAGGAGAAGCAAGAAGGTGGACCTTAGAAGCCTCTTGTCAGAGCTTCCAGGAAGTCTATCAGCTAGCAAGACGCAAAGCGAGACTGGGAGTGACGGCAGCTATCTGGCAAAGACAGCAGATGGCTCTCATATAGACCAGCAGCATCTCATTAGGAGTATCAAGCAGCACATGGCAGGGAGGCAGCGCGATGTGTGGAAGGACAAGGTAAGCCAAGGAAAATCTGTGGCCTGCCAAACAGCAGCTAGCAATGCTTTCGTGCGGGGACCAACCCAACTGAAGCCGGAAGAGGTCGTTTCCGCCTTAATAGCACGCTCCGCGCAACTTCCCATAAGGGCACATCTCAAGAAGATTAAAGCTTCTAAGGTATCTAGTTGTCGCCACTGCACAGCAGATCCTGAAACACTTGCCTACGTGCTTAACCACTGTCCCCTCAGCATTGACAGCAAAATCAAAGAACGACATAGCAAGGCTTTGGAGAGGACTGCAACAGCAATAAAGCGGAATGCGGTGAATCGGAACAGGACCCTACAGATAGATAGCAGTCCAGCGGGTATGAAGTCCCTACTGAGGGCGGATATCCTACATATGGACGACAGGCGCAAGCGAATCGCGATGGCTGGTGTAGCTATTGTTTGAAGACTGCCAGAATAATTCGTCTGGCTCAAGTCGTCTCCAAAAAGAAGGAAAATATCAAAGCCTCGAGATTTACTATGAAAAACGTGGGTATAATGTGTCACTGCAAGCATTAAGTATGGGGGTCCCTTGGGTGTATTCCAAACCAAAACAAACGAGTGCTTACACACTATCTGGGTCTCAATGAACGTACAGCGTGGTTTGTACAACGCGAAATTAGCATTGACTGTCTCCGCCAGAGCCATCGTATTTGGGGTTTTCACATGGCAGATAATGGCACGAAGCGAGAGAGGAGGGGGTCGCCTTCGTTTTCCCACATCTTAAGTTGCATCATACACTAATGAATTAATAAGACACCAAGGCTAACACACTCGGTAGTAGCACTATGGGATTATTTATTATTTATTCGAAGACGGTTGGCCTGACTTGTGGGCGTACCGTCGGAGTTGGAGCTCCCTTGCATCCCCCTTTTAAACCATTTTGCTCAAGGCGGCAACGCCCAACTCCAAAACCCAGGTACCAAATTATCAACGCCATAGTTACTTCCGCCGTGCTAGACTGAATTTCATCACATTGACATTCAGAGCACTGGGCAGAAATCACATTGCGTCAGCACCGTTTGCGGCCATAGAAATTTTTTTTTAAATAAAACAGTCGGATTCGCCATGTCCGCTCCAGTTCTGAGTGAGCTGTTCACTGTGTACGCGATACCTGCGGTCACATCGAGGTAAGTGCCGTTTAGTCCACAGGACAGCGAATCACCAACGGGCCCAGACAGCTCCGACCAAAAGCGAGCTCACAGGTGCTATACACCCAATCCTCAGAGCCAATCCTTTTGCCGAAGTTACGGATCCATTTTGCCGACTTGCCTGACCTACTTTCTTCTATCGAGAATAAGCTGCTAACCTTGGAGACCTGATGCGGGTAATGGTACGGCCCCGGGTGAAAATAAGAACAGGGCAATTAGGAGCGGACCTGATTCTCTGGAAGCAAGGAAACTTTAGCAGCCAGTACAGCCTACCTGCAGATAAAGTGATTCCTCCGGTTTAGGATTTCCGGTTTAATTATTAGGACTTCGGCTTTAGAGGGTTTTGGATTTAGGTTTCAGGGTCTAGGCTTGTGGGTAGGCTGTAGGGTTAAGGATTATCAGCCTCTCAACCATAACTGCAAATAATGTGATTCCTTTAGGGTTTAGGGTTAGGGAAACTCCGCAGTTTAGGCTGTTGCATGCATGGCGCTTCGGTGTAGGGTTAGGGTTAGGGTTAGGGTTAGGGTTAGGGTTAGGGGTTAGGGTTAGGGTTAGGGTTAGGGTTAGGGTTAGGGTTAGGGTTAGGGTTAGGGTTT
>NW_013564663.1:0-6291 GCF_000499605.1 Eimeria maxima | reverse complement strand
TGCATTTTGAGGCTGGTGGATTCACAAGTCAAGAGCCTCTGTCGGCAGGTGTTTCCAGAAATGTTAGTGCTGCAGGGCAACGCTGAGTTCTGCGGCAAGTTTGTTAGCAAGCGGTTCCTGAAGGTAAGCGTGGGTTTGTATTGTGTTTTGTTTGTGTCAGTATGGCGTTCACGAGACGGCAGTGTAGACATGGAGTCGTGGTTCCTTCGTTTGTTTGTTAAAACGCTGGTGTAGGGAGGGAAGGCAGCTTGCATTTAAAACGCAAGGCACGGGCGGGGGCATCATGTCGAGAAGATGGTACCACAACAGATTGTGACCGGGATTCCGTTTCTTCCACGTATGCGCCCCCTACTGCTGGACATATTTACAGCGCTTTACGTTGTTCTACGCAACGCAGAACCACACTGTTTCCAGCTCGTGTGTCACGACCAAACTAAATACGGATTGGGTCTTTGGCTGAGGCGGCAGTGCGCGCTTCGTATGTTGCATGACCACGTGATCCTGCATGGATTTAATGAGCATGCGAAGGCAGCAGCTCTCTGGGGAGGAGTTTCGGGGGATAGGTAAACTGTGTATAGTGGTTCCTTTCGTAGAAGGGAAACGTGAGTCCTGTACACGAGGCAAAAGCTTGCGGTAGGTTGTCTTCCGGTGCTCGCCGCTTTAAATTACCCTCTATTGCTTGTCCATTCTTAAAGTACATTAAGTTGTGGCCTTTCAACTGCTTGAGATAGTGGTTAAGCGCGAAACACTGCAAAAAGCACACACAAGGTTAACTGGGAACTGTTTTCGTCGCCTATCCGCTAGCTGAATTGCAACTTGTGGTCAATTCCCCCCTCATCACTTCGTGTGGAGAAGCCAATCCGCACGATACATCTGAGGAGAAGAAAGCATTGCCGGCTTGTATTGTTAGTAAGGTTGCTTTTTCTAGGCAATAGAGGCATGGGATCTTGTTCGCAAATTGTGTTCCTGTATAGTTGATAAATTTGCCACCTGCATTTTGCTATATTGAACTGATCCAGCAAGCCCAATGTGCACACGTCTTCGCAGCCAAGCTGCCTGAGGCGACCCATTAGATTCATTCGATCGATTTAGAGTGCATCGGTGCTCCTCAGTGTCGATTTTCACTGTTTTCACTGAGCGCACCCCTGATAAGGGCGAGGTGCCTGGTTCAACTCCAGGGCCTGCAGCCTCCCGTAGGAGTTTGGGCTGTATTTCAATCCCAATGTGGCTGATCCCCTTCTCAGGGCAACTGATGATCTTCGCACAACAAAGTGCGAATGGAATGGGCTTATTGCATTAGTCAGTGTGCTGCCGAACGCATGAAATAGAAAGTGAGCATACCGCAACATATGCCAAACAGCTGCACGGTGCAAAACGGCGAGAGCATAGCGGTGTGAGGTGTAAATACTTGGCATCAACTGCGTCTGCAACTCACAATGTTATCTAAAGAATGGGACAACATCATTCTTGTGGCGGCAATGGCAACCTCGATTCCAAAACGTCTGATGGCACTGAAACGAAGACCACCAGCCCCGCAGGGCTGACCGTATTGGGGCAGTAATTTGTGTGTGATTATGCTTTGCTTGTCGCTCTCGTGTCTTGGTCGATACCGTACTGCTGCGATTGACATTGTAAGGCTGCTGCGAGAGCGAACCCAGACACTAGTGAACTGAATGTGAGATCATCATATTGTTCTGCAGAAACGTCTGCACTATGTACTGGAGGCGACTGTTGTGCACAGTTCTGTTGTTGAGTATTTGTTTGGAGGGAGGCTACTCACCTCTCCATACTATGTGGTTATTTGTGCGTGTTCGTATCTATCCATTTCTTAACGATACTGTGAAATTCCGTTTTGATAAGAGTGCTGCATGCGTACAGACTAGCTTAGATATATTCTTTCACTCGTCCAGCGATACTGGACCACTTGCAAAATTTTGGTATGATTCCCAAAAGTTTCATGTTATTGGCGTTGCACCTGCATTGAAGTAGCAGCTTTGGAAACAGTGCTGAGCAGGTTGAGATCGTCACTCATATATAGTGTGTCTTCTTTTGCTGTTTTGATACCCTTTACAGACAGTGCGTTGTAGTAGAGGAGCATACGGAAGGTCCGCAGTGATCTGTGTACGGTGCTCGAGTACAATGCTTAGTTGTTGCCCCTCCGGAGCACATATTACTTCGCGCATGAGTAGGATGGATAAGTAATGTTTTGGTGTTAGTGGGACAGGAGCGGTTGACTGTACAAGAACTTGCACTGAAGAACCGCGCTTGTACTCTCGTCGCTTTGAATTTTTGAGTTGGGTTCACCAGACGCCTAACTGTCGAACGTTCACTATTGTTCGTTTGCTTTGGGTTCATGAAGCCATGATATTCCGACAGGAATGCAACATGGAACATAGATAGACATCAGGCTCCCGTGTTCTTCCTGTCACTAAGGTATTGAGCTGGTGCTAGAGTACTGTGCGATATCCACCTGGGAGCGGGTTGGTGACACGGAGAATAATTGTTCGCCCATGTAATTCAGTACGTACGCTACTGAGTTCCATGAAGCAAGGTTAGACGCATGGCAGCTTTGAACCTGAATTGTCCTGGAACTCAAGAAGATGATCCGCTGTTGCCAATCGTATGGGTTGGCGGTCCTAACGCGTATTACAAATGCATGTTCTGCTTATTGACAGTCTTTGTATCTTAGGTCCGAACTAAGACGTGTACATATTTGCCATATAGTGATCAGCCGCCTGGTACCAAACTTTCCAGCTGCCGCCATTGGCCTCAAGATTGGTCTTGAGTGCAGCCCACTGCAAAGTTTAACTTGTGCGCAGGGTAGTCGAGATAAACGCAGTAAACAAGGGGCCCTACGCAGAAGCACAAGTGATATTTTCTACCTCTAGGTGGTCCTGTTTTGTGGAGTGTCCCCGAAGGGGCATTAGAGGCAGTGTCGCTCGATCGAATGCTATCGCCTGCATTTGGAGCTGAGGTTGTATCGTGCACGAGCCCCAAATCCGCATGATGTTCACTTGTGGGGGACAAGAATGTGCGTGACGTTTTCGCTTGCTGCATAAGCAAAGGGCTCATGGAACACGTAATACACTTTTGTTACTAGGATTGTAATCCCCTATTTGCCGTAAAGAATATTCATCTCCCCTTTTTCAGGAAGTAGGTTGCTAATTAAGCTCACTGATTGTGCACTTCCCCTCTCGCACACCCGCTGAGCGTCTGCAGTTTGAAATTGATTTCCTGAGTGCTCCTGGCATCTGCTGGTTTCATGCAACATGCTCGCGTCGTAGGATATCTGTCTCAGTGGTGGAGAAGCGCAGGTTAGCAATGGCAAGCGCAGAAAGAGTATTTTGATGCGGGGAAGCAATGTGTTACGTGTTATTTTACACCTGGTGTGCAGAACGTTTTGGAATCACAATCGTGTGCATTGATGCCCTCATGAAATTCTATGCTGTTGTACACGGGAAGTTGTTTTCATGTCAGTTCTACCCATGATACAAATTGTTGAAGCACCCATTCTTCGACCGAAGCAAATGTTTTTTTGGCTTACTGGTGGACGTCCTACTGGTTCAAGGATTCGACTGGTTCGGCTTGCCATAGTAACGATGCAGAATTGTAAGGAAGAAAGTTCCAAACAAATTTGCAAACGCCGGTAGTAGGCGATAACTTGTCTCAGGTTTGCACAGCGCGTCCTTTGTTTGGCGGCTGCTGTGCGCTGTCGCTCAGCTCGTATGTCAGAAATGCCAGTGCCGAAAATTTCCCGGATCAATCAGGTCGCGGCGATCGTATACAGGGGGTGGATTCTCTTACGGGACACCACTCGCCTGTGCTGAATCGAAACAAGGTATATTGCTTTGCCTTTACTAAAAGGCAGCATTGTACGGCCTAGTATCCGTAGGTTGCCCTATGGTGCTCAAGACCAACAAATATACTGCACCTCTTCAACCTGCACGAGATGACACCGTTGGAAGCACTGTGTTGCTCCATGTATGCTCTGGATACAGGGAGCTGCTCGCCTGTGGGTTTCCCTTGCGGGCAAGGTGGCTGGACAACCCCATATGCTACATCCGGTGTACGGACTCTCCTCGTTGGCCCGTGTGTACCCTGTGTGGCCTTGTTGCCCTCTTTTCGCCGCAAACATGAAGTATGTAGCCGAGAGCATGACTCTCGTGGCCACGGCTTTGCAGGAAGCCACCTTGATGTGTTTGGCTTTCTATTGGCCTAGCACTGCATGCTAATCAGTGGCATATGAACCAAATTGCCTGCATTATTCGCCATTAACAGCTGTGTTGCAATCCCTTCCAAATGAAATTAAAATGGATCACTACGTGACTACAACGTGATAGAAAGTAACGTTGCGTTCAACTCGTCCACCATGGCAGGATGACGCACGGGTAGAAGTCCGGTTAAGGCAGCAGTTTGCATGCTTCGACGCAAGGACGGTCGTTTGATTCGGGTTGAGGACCTTCAATTTAGGAACGTAGTGAAGTTTGAGAGAGCTACCTGCTTGGGCCAGTGTTGCACAACTGCAGAATGAACATGTGTTGAATGCAAGCAGCGGCGTGTGGAAGGTTGTGGATTTCGGACATTGCTCCCTGTATTTCTCACTGATGAATTTGGTATCGTTTAAATTTGCACGTTGGGTTGCTCGCAGATGCATCGCGCCGCCACTGTCGCTTGCTGCCATTTAATGCAAGCAATCCTGCACGTCCGCCATTGCGATTTGAACTGGTGTTGTGCATCGGGATCTCTAGGTTTTGCTGGGTGATTGCTTCGTTGTGCTGTTTCCAGACAACGCCAACTATGCATGCAAATTAAAAGTGCAGCTTGCAGACACTACCGCGCATTTAACGGAGGACTGACCACGCAAAATAACGCGTCACAATTGGTGTCTGATTGCCTTTTTCTACCTTCTTTTTTCTGTGCTTCTCCGTAACCGATCCTCCGACACGCTTGCCTTGACTTTTGCGTACCTTTAATTGCAGAAAGACAGCGTCAGTTTGAAACCACCGGCAGCTTCGCGGCTGGCATCTAGGCTGCCTGCTGCTCAAGCGGCACCTGGTTTGACATGGTCAGGAAGTACGCTTGCGTAACGGTGCATGCAGCTTGTCCCCAGCCAGAGATACAGAGGCGGTTGTCAGTTTTGCAGTATGGACTGTCACTCCCTGCTGGAGATACTAGTGCACCAATGGCACAATTTCCGGTTACAATGATGTACCGTATAGTCAATACACTATACAGAAAACCGTTCATTGGAAAATTGCTCCTGCTGTGGAATACAGTGCATAATTCGCCTGGTATGACTCCTTGCTAGCCCCAACGAGGCGCAAGTGTCTAGTGAACAGGTGAAAGTCATCTTTACCATCGACTGTTGTCCTAGCAGAAGTGCACCTCCTCTGCGCCGATTAAAGGAAAATCAGCTTGACACAGTAAGGCCTTGAAGCTGCGCACTGAAGTAAATATGTTCTCCAAAGACGTGTTGCGCTACACACGGCGCGCACAGCAAATAGATGTGCTGCGGGATAATCTGCCAGTGACGTTCATCGTGGCACGTCGCAAGGCCTCTTGTGAATCGGCTCTGCGGGTCCACCTGCCATTTACACCCTGACGGTTGCTTGCTTGCTGTGTACCTCCCCTATCTCCCAGTGGCCACAGTAACCGCACCAGTAAGATTACTTCGGGTGTAACTGCTGCGCCTCTGCCTGATGGCGATGATGTGCCCACCTCCACCTCGCTTGTAAACTGTTGTAGCTAGTACGCCTTCTGCTACTGGAATAAAGCATTAGTAGCCGAACGGGTTGGCATCCTAGCCCATGGAAGTCTACATTATCTCCGGTGGAGTAATGAGCCTCAGTGTTAATCTGTGGCCTTGAAGCTGCTCATCGAACAAAACCATCGGTGCAAAAAAAGCCACTGGACAATGCAACACGCAGGCGATTTCCAGCAACGAACAAATGCACGCATATTAGCGTTCGTCGCTACTAGTTAGAAATGCTGGACGTGTGCTATAGTGCGTTGCTTGCACCTGAAAGAACACCTACATAAAAAGCAGAATAATATATCTGAACCTCGTTGGGGTGTTGCCTTTGACATACCAGGCAAGCTCCGCGCAGTTCACTTGGCAGCGTGACGCCGAGAGATCAACATGAGGTGACGCAAGGTGAAGAATCTGAATAGCGCTGCAGTAGTGCCAAAGCTGTCTAGTCAGAACTTCAACAGACTACGGCATGAATAGGGGAAGCCTCCTTGGCTCATTGGCTGAGTTCCCTTCCTCAACCGTCCATCCATTCGTCTCCC
>NW_013564662.1:0-6954 GCF_000499605.1 Eimeria maxima | reverse complement strand
GACGTTGTACAACGAACGCCTCGTTCACTAAAAAGACCTATGCATACGGTGTGGATAAACAGGAGACATGCTGCGCATAGCGGGGTTCGGGGAACACACATTCTGAGCAAAATATTGTCGCCTTCAGCCGCAACCTGCACGGGCCAGCAATGCGTGAAGACAACTCTACATCGGCGAGGGCTTTCCCGGTGTAAACGTCGGTTTCATTATATATAGGTGCACCATCCACATGCAATAGCCGTAGAGTAAGCTTGTGAAACGCGCTCAGTTTAATGTTGTGGCATCTCAAGCTTTTGCAGTCCAAGAGACCTGCCGCGGATAGCTAGAAAGCTGATGCCGCGCACGGTGTCGCCGTGGACCATGAGGCTACCAATAAATAGCCGCAAATGTAACGCGGTCACTTCCAGCCACAACGAATTAGTTACGTGAGACGGTCTCTCGGCTTGGTGCATACTCTCTGTGCAATGCAACCTTGTCGGCGCACTCCTCTGGCAGGTTGCCGAATGTACAGATAGGGTGTTTGAGCAGAAAACAAGGCTATTCGCTGATGTCCATTGAAACATGCCATCAGGGATGCGGTCATGCTATGTCTCCTCTCGAGGCACTTGGCAAGCCGCCTATTGAAATCTAAGATAGCATGGCGTGTTTGTATGGATAATTATGTAAGGTCCAATAGCAAGAGAAGCAATATATCATGCACCTGAGGGCAAATAAGAATAATCCAGAACACATCGCGCCTCAGGTGCAGAAGAGTGAAAGGACACCGGTCCGGGCAATAGAAAGGGGGCCGGTCCCTACTATCTGGTGGGAGTTCGTACATTTTCCGTAGCGCAAATCGTTGAGCAAAATACTAGCAGGTAAGTTTCGTTTTTGACGCTCTTCTACTTTACACACGTTTGGAGACCTTCCAATCACCGAAGGGATATCTTCCCAAACCTCCATGTAGGTCACGACTTACAGCCTAGATGGTTTACGAGTTTGCTGCCAGGCGGACGGTCATTGGACGCAATCTAAGCTATGTAGAAGGGGGCGCCAAACTCATTTACAAGCCACATCTTACTGAAATCATGGTGGGCCGAAATTTTGCAATGTTACCGTGTCCAGCAATAGAGGCACCTATGAACAGCACACAACATCGTTGTTTGAGTTGTTTAACGGTATCCGTGTTGGCAGACGTACTGCGTATGCTGCCGTGGGACCACGAGATCCGCTTACACTGTTGTGCATACATATAGAGCGTACTTCCTACGTTAACAAGCATAGCATCTATCGCCTGGACACTGGTTTGCGAAGATGGCAAAGGAACAGTAACAGATTGCAGTCCCTACTCCTTGTTGACCTTTACAAAACCTATTTGATAGGATGAAGGATACAAGGGTACCTGCTGGTATGTCTTACCAAACGACCGTCATGCTACTCCGGATGTGGTGCGTTGCTCTTTACTGTTTTACACAGCCCAAACCATCAGCACTTTGCTCTGCTGGGGCACTTAAGCAGAATATACGCACCACCTGGGAGGGGACTTCTGTCCAACTACCATGAACACTTGCTTTAATTCTTGCTAATAGATTCATGTTCGGGCATTCGCCACCCACAAACGAAGGCCCCGCCTAAGTGGCGTGCTGCACTTTCAATAGACCGGCTAATGTGCACAGAACAGTATAACTCGCCAATTGACAACTGTCCCGTCTATGTACGATCAGCGACTCTATTCCACAAGTATTTTTCGCTGACGTCTGCTAAAACACAGAACGCAGAATGTTCTTCCAGGTGATCAGCCAACCATCAACACATGGTTTATCCTTAGCCTGCAGGCAGCAGTGATTCCGCATACTGCCTGTAAGAAATGCACTCCAATCCGGTCATGGGCGGATGCCTATTGCCTCTACATTCACTTGTTATGAGTGCGTTTGCGTCGTCGTCAACGTCAGGCCCTTCGTTTCTTCCCAATGCTCGCAAGACTGTCTAGACAGGCAAAACAGAACTTCCCCATTCAGGATATTCAAGCAAACCTTTTGATCACTCAACGAGATTCAAACAATATCTGGGAATGCCCGAATACCAGGAAATTCACTTTGCAACCAGACCTGACGTACTTGCTAAGATTTTATACGTCACCATTAAATCGATAAAGTGAATCACGCCATAGGCCATGACAAACCTTTTCAACCAATACTCAGGGCTACTGCTATTTTGGAGGTAGAAGAAATGACTGAAATCCAATACTCTGAAACAGCGGCCCTTGCAGCAGCTAATATTCTGGAATGTACAGAGCAGAATGAAACTGAGCGGAGACAAGACACACCGCCTGTCCGTGATAGTAATACTGCATAAACGACCGCTGATATTAACGGCTCATGCGGTCCAAGCACACCTGGCACACCTTCGAAAATTGTTAATCAAATATAGAAGAGATGTGGAGCAAAAACTGGGTTAGCGCTGGAACAAAGCCACGCCACAGCTTGTGAACAGCTGTGACACATTCAGACGGCGACGCGAAGCAATGCCGTGCATCCAATCGCGTGATCCTGCGTTTAAGCGCAGTTGGGTGCTTACAACCTGTATGAGGGTAGGCGAGACTCTCTGACACGGATGTGCATCACCGCTCGTCCTGCTCGCGTCGTTTCCATGCGTACAGTGAACGCCAAGCTTCAGGCTGAAAATCAGCATTTTTCGGTACTCAGAGGCACAACATAGAATTACCAAAACGTCAGCTCATACCAAGCCACAGTGGCTGTTGTAAATGCTTCCTGTAGTCACCAGCGCTCACAGTCTGAGAAAAGCAAACGCTGAATCGTTGATGCCTTTGGGAACAACCGGCGTAAAAGCACAGGAGTGTCAGCCTCTTTCTAGCCATGGGTGCGTCATGGCAGTCGCAGATACGTTTGCGGGTGCGCCGAAACTGCACCAACACAACAACAACGCAGAAAAGCGCACCGACACAACAATACAGAGTCCAGCGGAAGCAACAACAACAGGGCAACCAAGCTAACCTAATTTGACCCAGATGGGAAATGCAGGGCCAATCAGCTGGGGAGATGCTGCACATCATATTCCGACCAATGTACATGCGTGAAGGCACCGGATGCGGCCAGGCATGGGAGCACTCGACCACTGGAAACGATGCACAGAAGTGATTAAGAGGCGAATTAAAGTGGACGTTTGTGAGAGGCACCGGGTGTGCCAAAACGAGCAACACTGGCTAACACCGAACGAATGCACCGCCGTGTTAGCCATTTGCTAGGGCATACACTGGTTAGTGGATAGCTTACCGTACGAATACAGAAACACTGGTTGAACAAATAATTGGTACCTACGTGAGGCTGTAAACAAAGCATGCCTTACCGGCTACGATGGGCCGTTTTCGACCAGTACAGAACAGTGTAGCTATTTGTGCCAATGGATGTGTTTTGTTCACCGTGCTAACAATCAGACAAACGCCCAATCGCCCAACCTCTTCCTTCTCTTGTTCCTGAAACTGGCAAGAGCTTTTCAGTTAATAGGTTTGGCGTTATTACCACATGAATGAAAGGAGTACATCCGTGTCTTGTACAGGCCCAAGTTTTCCTTAGATTTGTGAGTGCACGCATACACGAAAGAACTATCGAAGTGAAATGAGTGTATGAAACTGCATCGGAGGAAGCGTCTGAGATAGGCAACATCCGGTGGAGCACATCCGCATTGTGTACGATGAACAGTGCCGCCCCATGGTGCATACGCATGCACTCGAGCAATGTGAAGGAACTTGGTACGTGCAAATTGAGAGATTACTAGCAAGTGGTTGCTGATGTAATCACCCAAAATAGGAGAGGCGTAACAATGCTCAGGCGAGAGGCGCCGCGATTGCTATCACAGTGAAACGCGTACTGTCTGACGGGCGAAAGACAGGTTTTCGTCGCACAACCCATGCATCTGGCATTCACTGGCATAATAGTTTCTCCCGCCAACTACATAAGTGTGAATATTTCGGCGTTAAGCTCTGTTCTACTTAATCTGGCTCCAAACCCGTACAACCTGCTCAATCAGCATATAACAGAACTTTGTTTGCACGAAATCACCAGGAATTCCGAAGGTGCAGCCGTTGCCTAAAAAGCATTCGAAACTATACGAAGCTGTGGAGAAATCGAAAGATCCCGTGCCTCCTCATAATCATGGTATTAAAAGTTGCATGCCGCGCGACTGAGAGTCTCAAACAGACGGACCCCTTTCCGCAGATTGTCGAATTCACTATGTAAGTGCTGGCCAACACATGCGCGCACTTGAGACTCTCCCACACATTTGTACCAACGCGAAGTTATACTTATGCACATCCTCGCTGCCAGTCCAGCAAAGAGCAACGATGCTAGAAGGGATCCTCTACATAACTACAAACTATTTAACCCAGGTATGCAAGCAGCTCCATGGATAAAGAACCTCACAAACATCCGCCACTGCTTTCCACCGACCCATACAAACATTCTATAAAACCCCATAAAGTTCGCCTTCACCCATCTTCTAGGATATAATTTGTAGGAAGACCACTAGGGCGTATCCGGTTTAGGGGGTATGACTAGCAACTTGTTGACCTCTCAGGCTTGCCACAGGGCTGTGTCATACAAAGACACGGGTGAGCCCGGTCTCACTCCTGTCTTGCAAGGGAGACCTCTGGCGGCAGCACTGCAAAGCGACAGCACTTTGCCTTGTGAAGAAACCATATATTCTACTTGCAAATATTGGTGAGCACCGCGGGAATATTGCATGCACGAATCGCACCCATATGCATCCAAAGCGCACATACCACCCGAGCAGTGTTATTTTCAGTTGAACTAGCGGACGGGTGCTTCCACGAACAAAGCCAAATGCGTGCTGCCTTTTCGCTAAGGAACCTGTGTGAGATTTTGTGAATATGCACAAACGATGGCAGATGGCGTAGGTAGGCTTCACAACTGCAGAGGATTATAGGGGAACAGGAACGGCGCTGGATCAGTTCTTAACTAAATGCGCAATCTAGAGGCAGCGGCACCAAAAACAGCCCACGTTTTGAATCGGGCTGCATGGCAAAGTCTGGATCGGTGAGATGAAAAAACAATGGTAGTAGACTATGCTCAGTTCAGACCAGCAAAAAGCTGGCAAAAGCGGAGGACCGCACCTTACAAAACAGCAATGCCACATAATGGTAATCAAGGCTACCTTCGCACACAATAAGATGATTAATCCAAACCGTATGCTTCCAGCTCAGGCAGCGCTCCATGCGAATCGGCGCTGTACACAAATAAACATGGTAAAGCTCCTACCACGGCTATGGCCTCATGGCAGGCATCATGTGCAGATGCACAGCCCCCTTTCTGCCTTCCGTCTATAAGAGCCTTTTAACGGCAAACCCCTCCTCAAAGGCTCTGAAATATATTAGATATGTAAACTGTGACAATTGCAATCACCCACACTCGATGCGCACGTGGCAGTGATGTAAGGACGAGCGCGCAACACACCGAAACAGTGTTGCCCGTAATAAATTGTCCAACGTTGTTGGGCCATCTGTGGGCACGCAACGACATAAAACTACACGACTAAGGGCATGCTTCGTCACTGATTGAGCTAGTCATGTAAAGGACCACAGAACAGTGTATTCACTGTTCAACTCCCCGAAGACCTACGACGGGAGGTTTTTGCTCACCCGTGTTCTCTGGTGACGAGCTCGTATCCACCCTGCTCAACACCCCAGCTACAAAACCAGACGCCATTTTTAAAATGCTTCTACGTACTCCCTGCGTCCGCCAATTAATTCGGAATGTACGAGAAGGCGTTGATTGTATGCGTTGCACACGAAAAGGTGGCTAATATCTTCTCTCCCTATTTTCGACAAGATGCCACAAAGTGAAAAGGGTACCCTTTCACTTTGTGGCAACTTGTCAAAAGGGTAACTTGTAGATTGCCCACTGACATTTCCCACAGCTACTGGCAAGTACATGAAGCATTGAGCAGACTACTGAACACTGTATGTAGTTGCCGCACGATTAATACCACTGGACGACTTATAACTTCGCCCTGAGCAGTCATGCCTTGTCCATGTAGCACATATGGATCACACAAGGCATCAACATTCAATAGTACTAATGCGGAGGTGTGTACCCACAAATGCGTGCAAAAGAGCGAAACCCGTCTTACTAGAAAACGTCTCGAACATCGTGCTACTGAGGTATGATCAGGTATATGAGCTAAAGAAGCATCTCAAAAGTAGCCCAGAAGCACAAAGCGAAAGGGTACCTTGTAGCCTGACCACTGACATTTCCCACAGCTACTGGCAAGTCCATGAAACATTCGGCAGAATGCCAGACACTGTATGTAGTTGCCGTACAATTACTACCACTGGACGACTTATAACTTCGTCTTAAGCAGTCATGCCTTGTCCATGTAGCACATATGGATCACACAAGGCAGCAGCATTCAATAGTACTAATGCGGAGGTGTGTACCCACAAATGCGTGCAAAAGAGCGAAACTCGTCTTACTAGAAAACGTCTCGAACATCTTGCTACTGAGGTATGATCAGGTATATGAGCTAAAGAAGCATCTCAAAAGTAGCCCAGAAGCACAAAGCGGGAAGGAGAACTCCATCACAAACGAGAGTTGGTCCCTTACTTGTAGCGGCTAGAGATACGGGTGATACCTTGGACAAGTTCCCTGCGCAGAAAACCAGGTGGAATAGCACGCTTACTGGGCGTTGTACAACGAACGCCTCGTTCACTAAAAAGACCTATGCATACGGTGTGGATAAACAGGAGACATGCTGCGCATAGCGGGGTTCGGGGAACACACATTCTGAGCAAAATATTGTCGCCTTCAGCCGCAACCTGCACGGGCCAGCAATGCGTGAAGACAACTCTACATCGGCGAGGGCTTTCCCGGTGTAAACGTCGGTTTCATTATATATAGGTGCACCATCCACATGCAATAGCCGTAGAGTAAGCTTCACTTT
>NW_013564661.1:0-6104 GCF_000499605.1 Eimeria maxima | reverse complement strand
GTATAATAGGAGATAATACCTTCTCCCTGTATATATATATATATATATATATATATATATCCGTTAATAAGGAAATAAATATACGAAAAAAAGGAGAAAAAAAAAAATAAATAAATAAAATAAATAATATAATTAATGATGATGATTAGGAGGTAATAATTTATCTCTTGGTATAGATAATGGATAACCATGATTTAATATAAATTGATGTCCTTGTTCCCTTAATAGATCAAAACAATTTCTCTTACATTGTAGATCTAACCATCTACATTCTTTGCATCTATTTTTGGGTAAAATAAGAAAAAAATGACTATGCCAATTAAATTCCCTTCTTTGTCCATTAATAGATGGATAATATAAATAAGATGGACAAGGAGGTTTAATATTATTATGTTTTATACAATTTATTGTTAAATATATACATATACATAAAAATATATATGCATGCAGCCCCATAAATATTATCAATTTCCTCTCATATTCTGTAACTAAACATGTATTTATACGACTATAACTATCCTTATCTAGTATCCATTCTTTCCTGTTATGCCATCCGCTAATTAGTCCTGTTATATCTAGCCATCTATATATAAAATCTCCTAATCTATCTATACGTGTTAATTCATATCCATGCATATGCTCATGTTGCTGCAGTTCATGCTGCTGCTGATCCTGCTGCTGCTGCTGCTGCTGCTGCAGTTTCGTTCGATTTGCTTCCTGCAGAGTGGTGTAACGTGTTACTGTTGTTGAGGTTGGTGATTGTTGCAGCAATACAGGGGAAATACGCAAAAGTAAATTGCTGCTGCTGCTGCTGCTGCTAGTGGAGGGGAATAATATTGTTGCTGCTGCTGATGATGAGGAGGAGGAGGAGGATGATGGTAATGTTCGTAGTAATATAGCTTTTATTGCTGCTGTAGATGATGATGGAGCAGCAGCAGCAGCAGCAGCTGCTGCTGCTGCTGCTGAGGTGCCACCACGGCCACACAGTGCAAAAGAGAACATTTTTTATATATTTTTATTATATAAAATAAATAGATAAGAAAATAGAAAAGAATATATCCGTCTTTTTTTTATTGCTGCAGTAGAGGAGGAGCAGCAGCAGCCACACCGCAGCTGCTGCAGCTGCTGCTGCTCCTCTCTTTCCTGTTGCAGCAAGAGTGTGTTGCTGCAATGCAGCACTAGAGCTCCTTACGAAGCAAAAAAAAAGAAAAAAAGAATAAATTAATAATAAATTATATAAAAATAAAGAAATAAATAAGAAAAATTATACAAAGAATGTATATATATATCCAAAACAAGGGAGGAGGAGCAGCAGCAGCAGCAACAGCAGCAGCAGCCTGTCAACAAGCCCCAAGCTTTTGTCTGCTGGCGGGGCGAGGCCTCGGGAGGCGCAGCAGCAGCAGCAGCAGCCGCAGCAGCAGCCGGGGCAGCAACAGCAGCAGCAGCAGGAGGCAAGGGTTTGCAATTGGCCTGCTGTATGTTATATAGTGTTGTTATTGTCTCTGCTAATGATGGCAGCAGTTGTTGTCAAAGTCATTACAACCTGCTGCTGCTGCTGCTGCTGCTGCTGCTGCTGCTGCTCCTTCTTCCCCTCCACAGCCGACGCACCAACAGGGGTCCCTTAAGGAATATAAACAAGAGTATAACAAGAAGGACCTTCTTGTCAATTCCTTTATATCCCTTCTTCTATTGATCCTGCTGCAGCACCTTCATAGTTGGCTCGTGCTGCTGCTGCTGCTGCAGCACAGGGTGGTGTTGTTGCACTGCTGTTGCTGCTGCAGTTGCTGCTGCGCAGCAGTGTACTGCTACTGCCTGCAGCTCCGCTTCGGACCCCAAGCTGTACAGCCCCGCATGCATGCGCTGCTCTTTTATTAAGGAGAGAAATAATAGCAGCAAAAAGATTCATTAATAGGCAACTTTGTTGCTGCAGCTGCTGCAGCACGACGCCCCTCTCTCGGTGCAGCAGCAGCAGTTAAGTGTATATATATATATATAAATCTATAGCAGCATAAGGATTAACATTAATATATTATATAATAGTAGGAAGTGCAGCAGCAATTGCATGAGCAATTGCGGCAACAGCAGCAGCAGCAGCAGGAACAGCAACACGATGGATGCGCATTGGCGTGCTCCTCCTAATTGCGACGGCGAATCAAGAAGACAGCAGCGTAGTACTACGATGACGTACGATGCTGCTGCTGCAGCAGCAGCAGGAGGACATTGTGGGTCTGCTGGTGGCAATTCTGGTGGTGTCTTATGGTCTGGTAGTAGTAATCGTGGTGTGAATAGCAGCAGCAGCAGAAGCAGCAGCAGCAAGCAGCAAGGAGAAGCTCCTTGGTGGAAGCAGCAGCAGCAGCAAGGAAGGGATAGCCGTGTATCTCGTGGTGGTGGTGCTGCTGATGGTACTAGCCGCAGCACAGGGTACAGTAGTAGTAGTAGACAGCAGCAGTATGATCAGCAGCAGCAGCATCATTATGATCAGCAGCAGCAGCAGCAGCAGCAGCAGCAGCAACCTTATGATCCGCCTTATGATCAATATCATCATTATCCTCAGCAGCAGCAGCGTTCGTCACATTATTCATCGCAGCACGAGCAGCAGCAGCAGCAGCAGCATCGTTATGAGGATTCATCCTCTAGATACGAGAGCAGCAGGATAAGCAGCAGGAGAAGGTATGATAGACAGCAGCACTACAGCAGCAGCAGCAGGAGCCGCAGCCGTAGCCGCAGCAGGAGCCGTAGCCGCAGCAGGAGCCGTAGTCCTTATTGGAGAGGAGGAGGAGGAGGAGGTGCAGCAGCAGACAGCAGCAGCAGCAGCAGCATGAGTAGAGGTGGTCGCATGCAAAGGAATCGTCAATCAGGAGAAAGAGATGGACATGGATATGATTATCATACAAGACAGCAGCAGCAGCAGCAGCAACGACTGCAGCAAAGACAGCAGCAACAAAGATACCACCAACGTTATAGGAGCAACAGCAGCGAATCAGCAGCAGCACAGCAGCAGCAGCAGCAGCAATCTTATCATAGACAAGGAAGAAACAAAGATGATCATCTAAGAATCGTAGAAGGATCAGGTATGTATAATAAATCACCAGCAGCAGCAGCAGCAGCAGCAGCAGCAGCAGCACAAGAAGAAGAACAACCAACACTATTAATAATATAGTAACACAACAATAGATGTTTAATCATATAAATACTCTTATTATTATTATTATTATTATATATATATTATTTTTGTGTGTTTCTTCTTCTGCTGCTGCTGTTGCTGCTGCTGCTGCTGCTGCTGCAGCTGCTGCTGCTGCAGATGGTCGTAGTAGTCGTAAGGATTATTGGGATGATGAATCACCATCACGTTATAATCGTCATCGTCATACAACAACAGACACAAGACGTACAGCAGCAGCAACAGCAGGAGGAGGAGGAGGAGGAGGAGGAGGAGGAGGAGGAGATGGAGATACATTAGGATCAACAGGAGGAGATCGTCGTCCTCGTTCTTACCATCATCACCATCAACAACAACAACCCCACCATCATCAACAACAACAACACATTATACCTCATGGTGGTGGTGTTATTCTTCGTTCCCCTCATCCCTCGTCTTCTTCCTCTTCTTCCTCTTCTTCCTCTTCCTCCTCAACAACAGGAGCAAATCCTCCTCCTCCTCCCCCACCACACCACCTCCATCAACAACCCCACCACCATCATCAGTACACACAACAACAACAACAAGAATACATACGTCGTCGTTGGCGTCACCCTGATTCGTGCCTCCCTTGTGTCTGGTACTTTTGCAACACAGACGGATGCAGTCGTGGCTCCTCTTGTCCTCGTTGTCATAACGAAGAACATCGTAATATTAATTCATTTATTCATCCTTTTATTATTTTACATAAAAAAAATAAATGTATGCCTTGTCATAGATATAAATCTAATGGTATATGTACACAAATTGCATGCGTATTCTGTCATCATCCTATACATAAACAACAACAAGAACAAGAAGGAGGAGAAGGAGGAGAAGAAGATAATAATAATAATAATAATAATAATGAGGAAGGGGAAGAGGAAGAAGATGAGGAAAAAAAGAAGAAAAAAGAAGAAGAAAGAATAAAAAAATTAGATGAAGAATATATGCAACAAGATATATTCAAGATCCAACCAAGACAGAAATTATCAACAGATATAGATGCACATAATCGTGGTGTATGTATACCTTGTGCAGATTATTTTTCTTCTATAGATGGATGTAAATATACTAATAATAATAATAATAATTATATTAATAATATTATTGAACAACAACAACAACAACAACAGGGAGGAGGGAGAGGAGGAGGAGGAGGAGGAGGTAGAGGAGGAGGAGGAGGTGGATGTATTTATTGTCATGATTCATCGCATGCAAATCCTCATCTTGCTGCTCATCCTTCTGTCTTGTTGCACCTCAAGGGTTGCTGTAAACCTTGTCCTAAGTTTGCTGCTAATGCATGCGTACAAGAACCATCATTATGTCCTATGTGTCATCATCCTAGTCATAAGGATGATGACGAAGAAGAAACAGGAACAGGAGGAGGAGGAGGAGGAGAGGGAAGGAGGAGAAGGAGAGGAGGAGGAGGAGGAGGAGGAGGAGAAGGTGTTGTTGATGTTGATGAAGAAGATTATGATGAGGATGAAGAAGAGGAAAGGAGAAGAAGAAGAAGGAGAGAAAAAGAAAGAGAAAGAGAAAGGGAAAGGGAAAGGGAAAGGCAGCAACAGCAACACCAGCAGCAGCAGCAGCAGCAACATGATGATGATGATGATGATGATGATGTTGTTAGGGAAAGACAAAGATATCATCATGATAAAAAAGAAGAAGAAGAAGAGGAAGAAGAAGCAAGACACAGGAGAAGGAGAGGAAGTAGTGCAGCAGCAGCAGCAGCAGCAGGAGGAGATAATAATAGAAGACATGATGATGAACAGCAACAGCAACAACAACAGCAGCAGCAGCAACAGCAACAGCAGCAGGAAGATCTACATGTAGATGGTGAGGATACATGGGATGATGTAAGGGCATCATCACCTGCACGTACACCTGAACTTCATCATCAGCAGCAACAGCAGCAGCAGCAGCAGCAGCATATGGATGAGGATGAAGCACACCACCAGAATCAGCAGCAACAGCAGCAGGATCCACAGGTTGCACCGCAGCAGCAGCAGCAGCAAAAATCTATTCCTGATAGGGAATAAACTCTTGCTGCTGCATATATACACCCGAACTACTAACACATGCATGCATGCATCAAGTGCAAGGTCCCTAGTGCTAATGCAACAGTTACTGCTGCTGCAACAGTTACTGCTGCTGCTGCTGTAGCTGCAGCAAGAGGAGGATGACGAGGAGTAGCAGCACAGCAAGAGAGATAGAGGAGGCGAGGGACTAATAGCAAGCAAATGCAGCAGCAAATACAACCGCATAAGTAGGTGGCGGTGCTGCAACAAGAAGAGTACGGACTGCAGCAGCAACAGCAAACAAATGCATGCAAGTTCTGCTGCTGCTGCTGCTGCTGCTGCTCCTCTGCTGCTCGTTTTGCAGATGGCCACCTACGTATTATCTACTCGGTTTGAAACTGCAGCAACAGCTGCAGCAGCAGCAGCAGGATGCTGCTGCTGCTGCTGCTGCAACAGGAGCAACAGCAGCAGCAGCAGCTACTTAGGAGGCAGCAAAAGCAGCTAGTATTGCTGCTTTTGTTGCTGTTGTTGCTGTTGTTGCTGTTGCTGTTGCTGTTGCTGCTTATGCCGGCATATATATACATTATATATACATAAAAAAAAAAAAAAAAATAAATAAATAAATAAAAAGAGCCCATGTCTTTGCTTCTGTTGCAGGTTGTGTAGCAGCAGCAGCAATAGCAGCAGCAGCAGCAGCAGCAGCCAGCAGCAGCAGGAAAAAGACTTGTGGCAGTGATTAGGGTGTACATACACTTCAGATGTTTAAACCCTATATTTTAATTCCTTTAAAGAGAATATATTGCTGCTGCTGCTGCTGCTGCTGCTGCTTCGTCTGCAGCAGCAGCAGCAGCAGCAGCAGCAGCATCAAGATAGCTCAACATATATATACACTTTATTTATATATA
>NW_013564660.1:0-7540 GCF_000499605.1 Eimeria maxima | reverse complement strand
TCATCTGTTTTGCCCAACCCAGGCCCTTACTCCCTGAATCACCAAAATCTCCAGTTTGCAGCGCCATCAATCCAGTCGCTGCATTGATCATACGAAAAATGCCCGCCACCTTAAGGTACGCTGATCACAAACGCTAGTTGGTCCCCTACGTGGAGGAGCGGTTAGAGATACGGGTGATACCTTGGACAAGTTCCCTGCGCAGAAAACGAGGTGGAATACCACGCTTTTTAGAATTTGCAAAACGAACGCCTTCTTCACTAAAAAGACCTATTCATACGGTGTGGATAGACAGGAGACATGCTGCGCATAGGGGGCTTCCGGTAACACACAGTCTGCGCAAAATACTGCCGACTTCAGCCGCAGACTGCACGGGCCAGCAATGTTTGAAGAAGACTCTACATCGGCGAGGGCCTTCCCTGTGTAAATGTCTGTTTCATGATATAAATGTGAATGGACCACATGCAATAGCTGTAGGGTAGGCTTGTGAAACAGGCTCGGTTTCATTGTTTGGAATCTCAAGCTTTCGGAGTCCAAGAGGCCTGCGGGGGATAACTAGGAAGCTGATGTCGCGCACGGCATCGCCGTGGACCATGGGGCTACCAATAAATAGCCCAAAGAGTAACGCAGTCACTTCCAGCCACAACGAATTAGTTACGTGAGACGGTCTTTCGATTTGCTGCATACTCTCTGTGGAATGCAGCCTTGTCGGCGCACTGCTTTGGCAGGTTGCCGAATGTACAGATAAAGTATTCGAGCAGAAAAAAAGGCTATTCGCTGATGTTTTTTGAAACATGCCAACAGGTATGCGCTTATGCGATGGCTCCTCTCGAGGCAATTGGTAAGCCGCCTACTGAAACCTAAGATAGCATGGCGTGTTTGTGTGGATAATTATGTAAGATTCAATAGCTTGAGAAGCAATTTGTCATGCACCTGAGGGGAATAGGAATAATCGAGTACACATCGTGCCTCAGGTGCAACAGAGTGAAAGGACACCTGTCCTGGCAATAGAAAGGGGGCCGGAGCCTACTATCTGGTGGAGGAGTTCGTACATTTTTCGCAGCACAAATCCTTGAGCACAATACTAGCAGGTAAGTTTCGTTTTTGACGCTTGTCTACTTTACACACGTTACGAGACCCATCCCATCACCGGGAAGAGCACCGAAGTGTTCTGGTTCTGCATGACTGGCGGAAACCTATCCGTTGTGCGGTGCCTCCACGGTTCTTTCACTATTGCAAATTTCATTCACATCTACTATCGTTAGACACAATCTTAATAGATTACTGTTTCAATTACAGCTTAGGCGCCTTCTTGAGTTCAATGGTGGACTAAGAGTTGGGCAGACATGATGTTTCTCCGACTAGGCTAATCCAAAAGCAACAAGAGTGTGATGCTATCAAAAAACGATATCAAAGGTTTCAGAAGAATTCATCCCCGAGATACAAATTCACGACACAAGGAGGCAAAGGCCTGTCAGTTCAAGGGATATCTTCCCAAACCTCCATGTAGGTCATGACTCACAGCCTAGATGATTGACCAGTTTGCTGCCAGGCGGACGGTCATCGGAGTCAATACGCAACCTAAGCTACGTGGGAGGGGACGCTAAACTCATTTTACAAGCCATATCGTACTGAAATCACGTTGGACTGAAGTTTTGCAACTTTACCATGTCCAGCAATAGAGGCACCTATGAACAGCACACAACACCGTTGTTTGAGTTGTTTCACGGTATCCCTGTTGGCAGAAGTATTGCATATGCTGCCGTGGGACCATGAGATCCACCTACAGCGTTGTGCACACATGTAGAGCGTACTTCCTACGTTAACAAGCATAGCATCTAGCGCCTGGGCACTTGTTTGCGAAGATGGCAAAGGAACAGCAATGCCGCATGTAGTCGGACAGTAGTAAGTAATATTGGCCTCATACACTTCGGATAAGATGTCTGCCCAATGGCCGTTGGGATCCGCAATTTGAGCATTTTGCTATGGTCGTCCCATCCAGAACAATTGAGTTCCACTCTGTTCAGGATTTATTAGGAACTCCTGCAAATAACAGATTGCAGTCCCTACTCCTTGTCGACCTTTACAAAACCTATTTTATAGGATGAAGGATACAAGGATACCTGCTGGTTTGTCTTACCAAACGACCCGCATATTATTCCGGATGTGGTGCGTTGCTCTTTACTGTTGTACGCCACAAACCACCAGCACTTTTCTCTGCTGGCGCACTTAGCCTGAATATACGCACCACCTGGGAGGGGACCTCTGTCCAACTACCATGAACACTTGCTTTAATTCTTGCTAATAGATCATGTTCGGGCATTCACCACCCACTAACGAAGGCCCCGCCTAAGTCCCTTGCTTTCAATAGACCGGCTAATATACACAGAACAGTATAACTCGCCAATTGACAACTGTTCCGTCTATGTAAGATCAGAGACTCTACTCCACAACTATTTTTCGCTGACGTCTGCTAAAACACAGAACGCACAATGTTATTCCACCTGGCCAGTCGACCATCAGCACATGGTGTACCCTTAGCCTGCAGGCAGCAGTGATTCCGCATACTGCCTGTCAGAAATGCGCTCCAATCCGGTCATGGGCGGATGCGTATTGCCTCCACATTCACTTGTTGTCGGTGCGTTTGCCGTCGTCATCAACGTCAGGCCCTTCTTTTCTTCCCAGTGCTCGCAAGACTGTCTAGACAGGCAAAACAGAATTCTCTACTCAGAATATCCAAGCAAACCATTTGAGCACGCAACGAGGTTAAAACAATATCTGGGAATGCCAGACCACCAAGAAATTCACTTTGCAGCGAGCAGTATCAGACCTGACGCACTTGCTAAGATTTTACGTCACCATTAAATCGATAAAGCGCATCACGCCATAGGCCATACCAAACCTTTTCAACCAAGATTCAGGGCTACTGCTAATTTGGAGGTAGAAGGAATGACTGAAATCCAATACTCTGAAACAGAGGTCCTTGAAGCACCTAATATTCTAGAATGTACACAGCAGAATGAATGTGAGAGGAGATAAGACACACCGCCTGTCAGTGATAGTAATGCTGCATCGACGACCGCTGATATTCACGACTCATGTGGTCCAAGCACACCTGGCACACCTTCGAAAATTGTTAATCAAATATACAAAAGACGTGGAACAAAAACTGGGATGGGGTTGAAACCCAGCCACGCCACAGCGTGACAGCTGTGACACATTCAGACGGCGACAGGAAGCAATGCCGTGCATCCAATCGCGTGAGCCTGCGTCTCAGCACAGTTCGGGGCTTACAACCTGTATGAGGGTAGTCGAGACCCTCTGACAGGGATGGGCGTCACCGCTCGTGCTGCTCGCGTTCCATGCGTACACTGGACCTCAAGCTTCAGGCTGAAAATAAGCATTTTTTGGTACTCAGAGGCACAACATAGAATTACCAAAACGTCAGCTCATACCAGTCCACAGTGGCTGTTGTAAATCTTTCCTGTAGTCACCAAGGCTCACAGTCTGACAGCAAAGCGAACGTTGAATCGTTAGTGCCTGTGGGAGCATCCTGCGTAAAAGCGCAAGAGCGTCAGTCTCTTGCTCGCCACTGCTGCGGTCATGGCAGTCGCAGAAACGTTTGTGGATGAGCCGAAGCTGCACCAACACAGCAACAAAGCTGCAAAGCGCACCGACACAACAATACAGAGCCCCAAAACAGCGGAAGCAACAACAGCAGTGCAACAAAGCTAACCGAATTTGATCCAGATGGGAAATGCAAGGCCAATCAGCTGGGGAGGTGCTGGAAATCAAATTCCAACAAATGTACACGCGTGCCGTCACCGCATGCGGCCAGGCATCTGAGCACTCGACCACTGGAAACGATGCTAATAAGTGATCAAGAGGCTCATTAAAGTGGAAATTTGTGAGAGGAACCGGGTGTGCCCAAAAGAGCAACACTGGCCACACCAAACGAACGCACCGCCGTGTTAGCAACTTGTTAGAGCATACACGGGTTAGTAGAAAACTTACCGTACGAACACAAGAGCACAGGCTGAACAAATAATTGGTGCCTGCGTGAGGCTGTAGACAAAACATGCCTTACTGGCTACGATTGGCTGTTATCGACCAGTACAGAACAGTTTAGCTATTCGTGTCAATGAATGTGTTTTGTTCGCCGTGCTAACAATCAGCCAAATGCCCAATGGCCCAATCTCTTCCTTCTCTTGTTCCTGAAAATAGCAAGAGCTTTTCATTTAATAGCTTGGGCGTTATTAACACATGAATGAAAGGAGTACATCCAGGTCTTGTACAGGCTCAAGTTTTCCTCAGATTTGTAAGTGCACACATACACGAAAGAACTATCGACGTGAAATGAGTGTATAAAACTGCATCGGAGGAAGCGTGTGACATAAGCAACATCCGATGAAGCACTTCCGCATTGTGTACGATGAACAGTGCCGCCCCATGGTGCATACGCATGCACTCGAGCAACGTGAAGGAAGTTGGTACATGCGAGTTGAGCGATCACCAGCAAATGGTTGCTGCTGTAATCACCCGAAATAGGAGAGACGCAACAATGCTCAGGGCGAGAGGCGCCACGATTGGGATCACCGTGAAAACCGTACTGTCTGACGGGCGAAAGACAGATTCTCATCGCACAACCCATGCATCTGGCATTCATTGGCATAATGGTTTCACCCATAAAGTACATACATGTGAATATTTCGGCGTTAAGCTCTGTTTTACATAATCTGGCTCCAAACCCATACAACCTGCTCAATCACCACATAATAGAACTTCGTTTGCACGAAATCACCAGAAATTCCGAAGGTGCAGCCGTTGCCTAAAATGCCTTCGAAAATATACAAAGGAAATATGTTGAGAAATAGAAAGGTGCTGTGCGTCCTCATAATCATGGTATTAACAATTGCATGCCGCCACGCGACTGAAACTCTCAAACAGACGGAGCCTCTTCCACACATTGTCGATTTCACTATGAAAGTACTGGCCAACACATGCACGCACCTGAGACTCTCCCACACCTGTAGACCAACGCGAAGTTATTCTTATGCATGCCCTTGCTGCCAGCCCAGCAGGGCAAAACGAAGCTAGAAGGCATACTCTGCATAACTACAAATTATTTAACCCTGATACGCAAGCAGCTCCATGGATAAAGACCATCACAAACATCCGCCACTGCTTTCCACCCACCAATACAAACATTCTATAAAACCGCATAAAGTTCGCCTCCACCCATCTTCTAGGATCTAATTTGTAGGAAAAGCACAGGGGAGTATCCGCTTTAGGGGATATGTCTAGCAGCTTGTTGACCTCTCAGGCTTGCCACAGTTCAGGGCTGTGTCATACGGAGAGACGCATGAGCCCGGTCTCACTCCTGTATCGCAGGGGAGACCTCTGGCGGCACAACTGCAAAGCGACAGCACTTTGCCTTGTGAAGAAACCATATATTCTACTTACAAATGCTGGTGAATACCGCAGGAATATTGCATGCACGAATAGCACAAATATGCATCCAAAGCGCAAATAGCACCCGAGCAGAGTTATTTTCAGATGAACTAGCGGACGGGTGCTTCCATGAACAAAGCCAATTGCGTGCTACCTTTTCGCTAAGAAACCTGTATTAGATTTTGTGAGCAAGCACAAAGGACGGTAGATGGCGTAGGTAGGCTTCACAATTGCAGAGCATTACACGAGAACAGAAACAGCGCTGGATCAGTTCTTAAGTACATGCTCAATCTCGAGGCAGCGGCACCCAAAACAGCCCACGTTATGAATCGGGCTGCAGGGCAAAGTCTGGATCGGTTAGATGAAAAAGCAGTGGTAGTAGGTTATGCGTTATGTTAACTCAGACCAGCAAAAAGCTGGCAAAAGCGGAGGACTGCACTTTAGGAAACAGCAAAGCTACATAATGGTAATCATGGGAGGCTTCGCACACAAAAAGATGATTAATCCAAACCGTATGCTTCCAGAACAGGCTGCGCTCCATGCGAATCGGCGCCGTACACAAATACACATGGTGAAGCTCCTAGCACCACCACAGCCTCATCGCAGGCATCATCTGCACATGCACAGCCCCCTTTCTGCCCTTCGTCGATAAGAGCCTTATAACGGCAAACCCCTCCTTAAAGATTCTGGAAAATATTGAATATGTACACTGTGACAATTGCAATTATCCACACTGGATGCGCACGTGCCAGTGATGTCAGGACGAGCGCGCAACACAACGGAACAGCGTTGCCCTTAATAAATTATGCAACGTTGTTGGCCCATTCGTGGGCACGCAGTGACATAAAGCTACACGACTAAGGGCATGTTGCGTCATCGATTTTGCTAGTCATATAAAAGACCACAGAACAGAGTATTCACTGTTCAACTCCTCGAAGATCTAGGACGGGAGGTTTTTGCGCACCTGTGTTCTGTGGTGACGAGCTGGTATCCACCCTGCTCAACAGCCTGCTACAAACCCAGTCGCCAATTTCAAAATGCTTCTACTTACTCTCTGCGTCCGCCCATTAATCCGGCGTCTAGCAGAAGGCGTTAGTTGTATGCGTTGCACACGAAGAGGTGGCCACTATCTTCTCTCCTTAGTTTTGACCAGTTGCCACAAAAAGAAAAGGTACCTTTCTCACTTTGTGGCAACTTGTCAAAAAGGTGCCTTGTAGACTGCCCACTTACACTTTCCCACAGCTACTGGCAGGTCCATGAAACATTCGGCAAAATGCCGAACAGTGTATGTAGTTGCCGTTCGATTAATACCCTTGGATGTCTTATAATTTCGTCTTTACCATTGAATGCTGCTGCCTTGTGTGATCCATATGTGCTACACGGACACGGCACAACTGCTTCTGGTGCGGAGGTATGTACGTACAAACTGCATGCAAAAGAGCGAAACTCGTCTTACTAGAAAACGTCTCAAACATCTTGCTGCTGAGGTATGATCAGGTAAAGGAGCTAAAGCAGCATCTCAAAAGTACCCCAGAAACACAAAGCGGGGAGGAAAACTCCATCTGTGCTTAGCAGACAGAGTATCTCGCAAGGACTGTAGTATGCCGTGTTATGTGCAGTGGAACAGTTGGCAAAACAAATATGCATACTAAGGATTTTCCAATCATGAAAAGAAGCTCGGTAGAAGCTGCCAAATACCCGCCCTCCGGATATAGTTGCACAAGACAGAAATAGAGACGGATTGAAGACCCAGTTTGTCTTGGTAAAGGCATCTCAGTGGTTGAGTTGATGGTGGTGCCGTATTAATTGCTGCTGCAAGCCAATATCGTACTGTCTGTTAAGCACCAAAAGATCTATCATGAAATACGTGTTTTGCAGCAAGAATAAGAAAGAAACTGATGTAGAGGCTTTGCACGAAACAGCAAATCTGGTATGTAGGCGGTTCTGGTTGTGGCTGAGATGCACCGCATAAGTGGTGATTTCAGCATCCATGCACAAGGGCCTATCATGCCTACGTCTCATGTGCATTCTGCACGGAATATCGTTTTCAATGATAACAGAACACTCGCATATCCCCTTCTTGTAATAATCG
>NW_013564659.1:0-6858 GCF_000499605.1 Eimeria maxima | reverse complement strand
TGTACGTCTAGCCTTTGGGTGATGACAACCTTCTTTCCCCATCGGAAGCGCCTTAACGCTAGAAAGGAGATGGCGAACGAATTCGAAACTGTTTCTGACCGATCCCACTCGTTGTAGTAACTTCAATGTATGTTTGTGCGCAATACCTTGTTTTCTTGGAATGTCCATTGGAAGATGAGATGTGTTTTCCACAGACCTGTTCCGAACAGAACTAAATGTGGATGCGAAAACTCCTGATACTAATGGGCAATAAGTAGCGTTATGTCTTGTGAGGTGCATTCGTTGTGTTTGCAAACTTCAAAAGGATGAATGAAGTTCTACAATCACGACGGTCTGCGGAGGCCTTGGGTTTTAACCATGGCTGTGGCGAAAGTAGAACGATTCTGATTAGAAGTGTGTGTACTACATTAAAATTGTTCGCCGTATTCATTTCAAATGCATCACTCTGACGATGCCAGCCTGTTTGTTCCCACAATTTCCGCGCAGCAGCCATTATATAGGTTATTTGGTTTATAATAGCTTTATGACAGTAAAGGCTGCGATGTTCCGGGACAATGGTCGCTTCGTCAGGGCCTTCGTTTTCACCAAACTCAAGTTAGCGAGCTACTGCTGTTCTCTCCTGACTCTCGAGCAACAGGCACATCAGCTTTTAAGGGACCCCTCGGTCCGTGCTGGTTGCGCTTCGCCTCACTTGCGGCTAACAAATGTCGACAGCTTCTGCATGCGCCCCAAAAGGGAATCCCTCTCCGCTTCTGCAAGATTGCCATACACAAAATATGCAGCTTATATCGATCCATATTATGATGACAGCCAAAGTGTTGACAGGGGACCTAAGTATCTCTAGCTGCAATTTGACACTAATATGCAGCTGATATCGATTCATATTATGCGACTCCATAGGTGACAGCCAAAGTATTGACAGGAGACCTAAGTGTCTGTAGCTGCAGTATAGTTACTGCCGAACCTAATTTCATCACAGTCGTTTGGACAGCCTTTAACAGTTGTTGCTGCTGTTTCTGTTGCTGGTGCAAAAGCCTTGCGAAGTCAGCTCGCACCAGTTGTTGCGTTCCTTGGAGGATGCGCACTCGAAGGAGAATTTCCAGGATGGCAGCTTGGAACCCTGAACAACTGGAGTCTGAAATATCGGTAGAGTTGCTGGCTTTCTTAGTCGTGCTGTATGCCGAATATACGGGAGCACGACCTGCGATATTCAGAGGTGGGACGGATTGTGGGGACGGCGTTGATGGTGATTCTTCCACCGCAGTTGTGGTGTTGGGGGTTAGGTGCTGCAATAATAGGAGTGCTTTACAGACAGAGAGCTCGTATTCCACACTCCCTCTGGTCTGTGCGCTTGTCGAAGCAAACGTGCCGGGAGCCACTGGTGACTCTCGCAGTGACTTTTGCATTCCGCCTCCAGGGGGTTCTCTGCAGCTTGAGGGCGTTGCCGTTCGCTCCCCTTTAAACGGGCATGCTGCAACTCCTCGCAATTCTGGGCTCGAAAATCCCTTTTGAGGAGTTGCCGAGGCGTCAGCGGACACTGATTCTGCTGGAGCATGTGCATGGGCATGCGATGGATCTTGGGGACAGCGGTTCGACTGATTCAGTAAGTGGTCGTACGCAGCCGCATCAGCAACAAAGGACTCTTGGTGGGATAAAACGTGTGCAGCAACTGAAGAGCTTTCAGCTTGCAATCCGTGAAGCGGTCCGCTGCTGCTCGACTGCTTCTCTGCACCCCACGTGTCTGCGTATCCAAAATGCAAGCCAATAATGCTCCTGAGGCAACGGATTACGCACAATGATGCACGAAAAGCGTCAGAGAGAGACGTGAATGCACAAGGCCTTAAATCCCGTTGCTTCAGGTAGGAGATATCTTGAAGATGTTCAGTGAAATGCTGGGGCTCCCATTTAGCTTCGTCTTCCCGCTCATATAGGGCCTGCGGCTTGAATTCCTCCGGTTCACTGAGAGCGCTGCCACGTTCCCCGTCGGTGCCGCCTACCACAGATCCTGGCGTGCTCCTGTTGCAGGCAAGCAGCAAATGAGGAGGGGGAAAGTGACGCTGCTCACCTACTCTCTGACTGGCAGGTGTACTCTCTGAAGATGCTGTTCCATCAATAATCGCTTCAATAATCGCCTTGCTATCTGTATTTCTGGCTGGTGTCGGCTGAGCAGCTGGATTGCTTGGGTCATTGATCGGATTCATCATTGGACGGAGAGGAGTGAAGTTTTCCCGCAATTATCAGACAAAACAAGGCCAAATAGATATGCTCGTGCGTCCCGCGGTGTGAGCTGAATTACTTGGTCAGACACTCGCAGGCCACTTTGAGGCTCCCGACGGCAGCACCCAGGAGTGTTTGGTGGTTCGCCAGATCTGCAGTGCGCCAACCGTGCAGATAACAAGTCAGCGGAATATTTAACACACTTATATTAAAACTGTTCCAACCAAACATTAACGTACACAGTGTACTAAGCATCACACTGGGGCCAGCGCCCTATGCCGCCGCATGCTCTCTGCGTCGGCGTTTGTGCACCGCGTGGCATTCTCTATTCCAGGGAACACACTTAACTTCGGAAGCCTATGCATGTAGCTTTGCCTGAACATTTCTTGTAGCTTGAAGGATTTACATCCATCAACCCCATTGAATTCACCTTCGTAGTCTCAGTGGAACAACGATAACATGACATACCTTACAAAGGAGTGTCACCGCCGCATATCTTGAGAAATACATAATACAATATTGGATGCATCAACAGCATTGGAGATGACTATAAGGAGATGGAATAGTGGAGTATGGTGCCCCAAGCTTCAGTGAGCGTATCGTCGTTGTGGCAAGGTTCTGAGCTTACCCTACGACTGCTGCCAGCTGCACTGGATACCATAAACTTCAAGGCTCTAATACTGATATTGGTCTTGAGTAACACCGAATACGAGGTGCCAGCACACTGACACCCTTCCTGCTGCAGCGGCGCTGTCCACCTAGCTGCCGACTAAGTATCACCTTGTCATTGCAGTATGCACACGACCGAGAATTGCACATGAAATAAGACACCATGCGTGTTTGGGTCCCTCCTACTGCATCGTAGGGCTTCACAGAAGCTGCAAGCGGCTTTTCGTTATATCTAGTAACCAATTTCATTAGGAGACAGTGGCAGCAGAGAGCAAAACGGGAAAACTGCATTTTGATGGAAACAGGAGCAGCAATGTAACGGGGGGAGGAACCAGTGGCTGCCAGTGCAAGCAACTGAAACGGCAAAACCTAAGTGTAGTGCGGCTGCACCTACACTGCCTGCTCTTACAGTTCTGCAGTTGCTGCCAATGCTGTTTCCGTGCCTGGAGCTATTGCTGCCAACTGTGGTGGCATGCAAAAGACGCCCCGTGCGGGGGCTACAAGTCAGCGCATGTGAGCGCGTGCCAGAGGTAGGGATTTGATGTCAGCTACATGCCCACGCGGGGAAAGCAGCCTGCTACTGTAAATGCCAATGCGCCTCCCGCCGTTGCCGCTGTTTTCATTTTCATTGAATTGGATGCGGGCGACGGCTTCTGGTGTCAGGTGCACTGCCTGGTGTTGCTGGAGCTGTTGCTGTAATAATATTACATAATTATATCTACATTCTACCCCTTTGAGGGCTTTGGGCTTGCTTTGATGTCCTTGCTTGCTTTCTGTTCATTAGCGTCCCCTGTCCCTGTATCGTTAACAGTTGGTATTCCATTAAGGGGCTAATCAACAAGATGATGCCAGAACTCTTCACCCTTTGAACAGTTCGCGAAATGGAATGGCCAATTCCATGGAGTCTGTACTGTGAATAATTACTAATTAATAATAACTATTTAATACTAATTATTTACTATTAATAAAAACTAAATAATAATAGAAAAAAACAAATAAACAAGCAAATAAATAAATAAATAAATAAATAAATAAAATAAATAAAAAAAAAGAGTTAATTATAAATAAAATTAATGATTCGTTTATGGGGCAGCAGCAAGACATCTTTTAGTGTCTTGTTCTTTTGTTAATGTGACAGTTCTTCACCCCACTTCCAATGATTGCGTAACTGTGCAGGAAGCAGGAAGCAGTGCGTGCTGCCACAACAAAATTCTACGCTGTGTTCCACCAGTGACAACATGACAACATAGTATGCCTATGTCATGAAGGCCCGTTTCTCATGCAGATTGCCTGCCATGATAGCACGTCGTAGAGATCCCAGTCCCATTTTGCATCTTGCCATCTACCGAAATCTGCGAGCTGCTGTACGTCCGTTTGTTTTGCCATTGCGAACCATTAAGGCATACGAAGTTTCTGTCAAAGCTGGCTGTTTATGACGGCTGCTACCTAACGCTGTTCCCGTGCCCACCCAAAGTTTGGATAGCTCACAAAAACAACTTAACACGAGCAACGTCGTAGTTTGCTGGAACTTCCCATATAAGCCAACATCCATTTGCAAAGGTCTAACAGTGCCACAGAAAAACGCGCCTTTGAGACCACAGCTGCATTTTGCATGCTTTCATGTATTCGTTCTGCAATGATGCACTGTACTGATCACGATAACTGAACGAGCTCAGAAGATAGGCTGCGTAAAGTTGGTTACCTCGTGCTTACCTCACCCTCCTGCATGCACGACCGCCCTGATCATTAATATGATATTCCTCTTAAAAATTGGCATTTGGTAAAGATTGCTGGACTAAGCTCACGATGCTTTCATATCCACAAGACTTTACAAAAGCCATACGAGACAAATACCTTCAGAGTATGTATGGAGACACAGGCTACACGAGAAAATACCTTCAGGATACATTTAAAGACAGGCCGCATCTGACGTTATTCCTATTTGCTTCGCACTGGTGTATGCACACTCGCACAGATCATTAACGCATATGGCATTCCTCTGGAGAAAAGGCCAACAAACTCTTACTCTTACTCTTACTTGGGAAATTTTAGTGTGACCCATAGCGCTTCTGCTTTGCTCGGCCTTACCAGATCCACCGGCGGCTGCCCGCATCGAGCGGAGCAGAAAGCAATCCGACGTGTCACGTTTGCCTGAAGTACCTTCATTAGGAGTAAGCGAAAAAGGCTATTCACCACGCCATACCTAAAGCCTTGACTAAGTGAAAAAAACCATTGTATGCTCTTTTCGGACACAACAGGCCAGCGACGGGCCAACCATTGCCGTGAATGCAGAATTAACGTGTGCGTGACAGCTGCCTTGCGAGGTCAGGGGTCTAGTGAGGAAGCGACCTGTTTCCGCGTATAGCAGCAGCTGCATGACTCCCAACAGTTGCATGTAGAGGGCGGCTCGTCGCACTAAGAGTTGGGCTGCATGGAGGTCATTAGTGCTTGCAAGCGATGTACCTTGCCGTTGAGGCTTGCGTCCAATGCTTGAGGAGGAACAAGTTCATCACATCGTGTGCTCAAAGGAGCGTTACATCTGTGATGTGAGCCCGAGCCGAGATTTGCTTGGTGCCTTTTGTGCCTTTGTATTGAAGCCAATCCAAGCAACTTCAACCAGGAGTCTCTGTACACATCCAGAACAAAGCATACAACAGGCGGTTAAGAGAGCAAGACTTACAGGCTCGCACTGTTTACCAACAAGCTTGCACTGTTTACCAACATATGCCTGTATGTCTAAATGCAGGACTATAGAAGATCCAGTGAAGCAAATGACTCGACCATTATCAGCCCCAGCAGCTGCAGGAGTTGTTGCTGCCAAGTTTATCTGCAGCAAATGCCACAAAGTACGCTTTGCTTTTGCAGCGGACAAGCTACTTTTTTTATAATGCCTTTCGTTGAACATATCTCTTCTAAAGCATCAGCGGGGATCATTGTTGGCTTTTCTCTACTTCTTGAGCGCGTTTTTCCATGGTGGTCAAGTCGCTGTGCTGTGCTGCACGTGTATGCAGTTGTCATTAGTTCGTCCCTTCCTTCATAAATTTAATTTTGTGAATAAATATACTTTGTATGAGTAATATCAACGAAGCATACTTCGTTATCCATGGCTGCAACCACGTGAGTGGTACGCTGTGCTCGTCCGGTGGTCTGATGGCACATTTGTACAAGATGGTGACGCCGTCCCAGCATTACACATAATCCTTTGTGGCTAATGCTGTTGTTTATTTAATTTATTTGTTGTCGTGCGTGTTTACAGACCCAATTAAGGCAAAATGAAGGCATCAGAAATAGGAGAAGAGGAGGATCCATGGGTTTTTGTCTTTGAAGGATTAGGTAAGGACAAGGTAAGGCGGTGCTGCACAGGGGCAGGCGTAGGACTTAGGCGTGGGAATGCTAAGGGTGGTAGGTTTCGGTGCAGTGCTCGTATCATTTGAGGCGTGAGGGGTCAAGGTGCTCTTGAGGTATTGTCGTGTGAGGGAAGTTGGTTGGCGCATTGGGCCAGGCGAGGCGTGAGCAAGGTGACGTAAGCATTCTTCGCAGTGCTGCTTTATTGGCATCATTCGAGGCGTGAGGGGTCAAGGTGCTCTTGAGGTACTGTCGTGTGAGGGAAGTTGGTTGGCGCATTGGGCCAGGAGAGGCGTGAGTTAGGTGACTTAAGCATTCTTCGCAGTGCTGCTTTATTAGAGCAGCGCTGCGCAGAAGTGTTTATGTCGCGTCGCGTCGCAAATGGCGTTGCGTCTCTATTGGGTTTGATAAGAGGACAATTGGGCTTGTGATCATGGATACTTCACCTGTGCGACAGGGAAGTCTGTTGGTTGCAAGGATGGTTGGTAGCAAGAGTTATGTTCTGGGGTACAATAGGTGTGCTATTAGCATTCCTGATATCCCCTAAAGAGGCTGGTTTTGGGTTGTTGGCAAGTTGTTGGTGTTGTATTGGTATGTTCTGCGGAGAGTTAGGAGAGCAAAGCAAAG
>NW_013564658.1:0-2500 GCF_000499605.1 Eimeria maxima | reverse complement strand
TGTTGCTGCTGCTGTTGTTGCTGTTGTTGTTGTTGTTGCGTTAGCAGCAGCAGCAACAACAACAGCAACAACAGTTGCAGTGTTCCTGTCTATTGTTGTTACTTGCTACAACTACTGATACTACTACTACTACTACTACTGCTGCTGCTGCTGCTGCTGTTGCTGCTGCTGCTAGTAACCAAGCAGCATCAGCATTAGCAGTAGGATTATTGGTATCTATACTAGTTATGATCTGCAACTGGTACTAGAACAAGAACAGTTACTCATGCTCCTCCTCTTCCTCTTCCTCTTCCTCCTCCTCCTGCTGCTACTACTACTACTGCTATTGCACCAGCAGGAGCAGCAGGAGGAGCAGGAGCAGGAGCAACAGGAGAAACAGGAGCATAAGTACTAACCTCCCTCCTGAGCTGATTAGCACAATACATAGCAGTTCTTGTTTTAAGTATTGGATGGAAGCCAGCATAGGCGAACCATGCCTCATCAAATAAGAAGATAAGATTATGTTTAATAGCTAAACATTCTTCTATTAATCTTTTTATATTATATACAATACCATCAAATGTACAATTAGTTATAATTAATAAACGTATTTTATTTAATATATTTTTTTTTTTATATATTAATAATGTCCTTTTTATATCATATATAGATACACCACCATATATTGAATATTTATCTAATGCATATGCATCTAAATAACAAGGACGTGCTCCTGTTAATACTAAGCCATAATGATGACTCTTATGGCAATCACGATCTATTAATACTACATCATTAGGACGAGTTACAGCCTGTTATATCAATATATATACACACATTAGGGTTTAGGGTTTAGGGTTTAGAGGGGATAGAGGGTTTACAGGGTTTACAGGGTTTACAGGGAATAGAGGGGATAGAGATAGTGGAAGGGATCGTGGGGAAAAGGGAGGGATTCTGGGGAAGGATTTAGGTATATAGGTTATTATTAGGGTTTAGGGTTTAGGGTTTAGGGTTTAGGGTTTGGAGGGTTTTTGAGGTGAGGCGTTGTGTTGTGTTGTATTATACATATATACATATATATATATATATATATATACATATACATATATACATAATAGGTAAATATATACATACATATGTATATATTCATGAATATTCATATATATATTCATATATATATTCATGTATATTCATGTATATGCATATAGATGTGTACACATATACATACATATAAATACATATATACATATATATAAATACATATATACACTTATATATATACACATATATATATACACATATATATATACACATATATATATACACATATATATATACACATATATACATTAGACATACAAGTAACAAAGAATGCATAATGTGTATCATATATGCTCTTGCTGCACTACTTGTTGTGCATAAAAAGGAAGAGAACCATGGATATAAATAGATAAATAAATAGATAAAATAAAAGTAAATAAATAAATAAATATAAATACGCACCTGTATAACAATTTTATTAGAGGTAGAAGTACCATTAGTAACAAAGAATGCATAATGTGCATCATATGCTCTTGCTGCTGCTTGTTGTGCATAAAGAAGAGAACCATGAGGATCTAATAAAGAATCTAAACCTCCACAAGTAGCAGAACTTTCTGCATAAAATAATTTATATCCATAAAAAGAAAAAAGGAAAGAAATCCATTTACTAATTTTTATTGAATTACCCCTACTTATAGCTAATGCATGAAATACACCTATAGGTCTATTACTATATATTCTTAATGCATAAAAAAAAGGAGTAAATAATTTATTATTTATTCCTTGTATAATTGATTCATGTAGATCATAATGATCATCATTTCTTATAAATATTCTTCTTATATGTTTATTTATATCTATATTATTCTCCTTTATTAATATATCCTCTATTATATTATTATATATACTTATTATTATATATATATCTATAGATCTACGTATATTTATTATACTATTTATTATTGTTATTAATTTAGGGGCCCCTAATCTTATCTTATTTAGGGGCCCCTCTATAAATCTATCTATACCTCTAATATAATATTCTAATCCATATAAACAGGGGCCCCTTTTTTTTTTTTTTATATTATTATTTATTTTTTTTTCTTCTTCTTTTCCTCCTCCTCCTCCCCCCCTTCCTCCTCCTCCTTCTCCTCCTTCTTCTTCTTCTTCTTCCTCCTCCTCTTCTTCTATTGGTATATTATCTTGTATACATACAGCTAATATATCAGGATTTACTATTATTGCTAATAAGGCATTACGTATATTATTTACTTGTACTATTTTATATCTTAATTTTCTTCTTTCTTCTTCTCCTTTTATTTCTTCTTTCTTTATTATACACCCTAATTCATATGCTAAATTTATCTTACTTTCTTCCTTTAGGTATACACAAGGAGGTACTAATACTAATACATAAAATTCATTAATATTCTCTTCTTTCTCTCCTGTATATATACATATACATATATATATATATTAT
>NW_013564657.1:0-6837 GCF_000499605.1 Eimeria maxima | reverse complement strand
AAAACTAACCCAGTACACCAAAGCTTACCATCTGCAGGCCCATCATCTCCTCATGCGTCAGATATTGCCGGTCCGTTTAACTAACAATACAGTAGTTTCACGAGAAAAGGCACATCTCCGGATTGCAATATGAACCAGGTATTCGGGGTGTCGGATACCTGGCCTGTGGGAGAACACCATCCCCCTATAGGTAAATGAAGCACATCTAGGCGTTTTCAGGTTGCTGCAACGCATATCAGAAACATGAATGCTGTACGTGAAGCGAGTAGCGTGGATTCACATCATATCCCACTGAGTAGTGTTGACATTTGCTGCCTTAAGTTGGGTTATAATCGCTAGGGTAAACGTGACAACCCACTAGTGCATGCCGATGGATGACCTGTATGGCGGGCGCAAAGTAATTGGTAATGCTCTGTTGTACCTTATATTGCCTTTATCCACTGGGATTATTTCCGGCCAACCTGAAACCTTTGCGCCCCGTGCATGCCAGCCGGCCCTTAATCTTATCTACGCTTGCCCCGTCGTGTGTACACTAACCATGCTCTTTTGCAGAATTCTACCACTTGCTCAGATGTTGTTCTTTATATTGGTTACGCCAGACATATGCAGTACCACATGGCTTACCAACTGCTCATACAACGGTTCCGTCCGTTCTAGGAACCTTCTGCAGCTGCGGAGAAGGTAGTCGCTGCTCTCCAAGCCCGTAACGAGCACAAGATCCGATGCCACCATTAACGCGAGCGCATCCTCTTTGCCCGCAGAGTTCAACGACAACCTCTGCTGCAAAGACCAATATTAAGACTTGATTCACTGAACGCACGCCCTGTTGAAATTCAAGCGACAAGCGCTGCAAATCAGGAACTTGTGTCGCCCGCTCTGTTGTGCTAGCACCAGCACCGGCATGCTACCAACCTGCATACGGACAATCTGCAAGCTAACCTGAGTGCTGCTTGGAGTGCAAATTGCTTTGCATGCACCCGGATACTGCAGGAACGTAATGTATGCGTCAACCGGAAACTTTGACTGTAGAATTGTAGCATAGGTGGTCTATATATGTAGTGACGCATACCTTCTGCGCATTATCCACAAAAGGCATTTGCAAACCTTCGAGCCCACATTTACTTGGGGAAACTGCTTACTTCCATCGACAGCTCGCACACTTCACGCACCATCTGCATGCCACAGTAGAACGTCACAGGCAGATTATGAAAGCAAAAATATACAATCGACGGGGCAGCATCCTATTAGCTGTTAGATAGGACAAATCGTCTGCATGCTTCAAAGGTTACACATAAATACAGCACCTAAATCGTTTTCTTGGAACTCGTCTGTAGTTAATGGCATACCAGCTAAGTTGTGAAATCTTCCTGTGTCCAAGGCACAATTGTTTCCATCGAGCGTGAAGCAAACGCTCAGCGCTGTGCACAAGGTTTGCGCATATCCGCTTGGACAACGAGCACATCGCGCGCCAAACCTAACTTAGTCGAGAGTAGGAGTGACACAATGCGCACTTTCTAAATATTTTCAGCATTAAGCATGAAACGGATTCGATGGACCTGGGACCTCTCTCGAGGGCACAATTGTTTCCATCGAGCGAGAAGCAAATGCTCAGCGCTGTGCACAGGGTTTGCGCATTTCCGCTTGGACAACGAGCACATCGCGCGCCAAACCTAACTTAGTCGAGAGTAGGAGAGACACAATGCGCACTTCCTAAATGTTTTCAGCATTAAGCTTGAAACGGATTCGATGGACCTGGGACCGGTTTTGCAACGAGAACGGCAACAAGGAAATCATGCCGGCTGCCGAAAAACGATATCCCCGATTTCCTCATATACTAGAACTTAAACGTCAATCCTTTGTGCACGGCTTCGGAAAACAAGAATGTTCACCACGCTATGGCTTGTAGAACCTAGAGCCACTTCCAATTCACCAGGTAAAGTGAGGAGTGTACAAAAATAATCGACGCCATCGTGTAAAGTAAATAAGCCTAATGAATATTGCATTGTGATACCAACGAAGAACTGCATAAAGATAGTGTGTGCGGCTATCCATCGTCTGAGCTATGGGACAAACCACAGCGGACGGTCAGATCCCGAAGGCTGGAGACCACATTGCCTCATTACCACTTCGACAATCAGAAAATCGGAAACGTACAATGCGAAGCACTTATATGGAGTTTTACACGGTCTTCCCTGCCGGTACACCAGACGAACATACTACACACGACCGTACAAGGGGGCAGGGTCTGTGCCAGGCCTCGCCCAATGCCTTTTCAGCACTAGCGCACTCTGCCTGCTCTCAAACAGGGGGCCACGACAATCGATCAGGTTTTGTAAATCATCACATGCTCTATAAGGAGCGGAGTGAACATTTGACTGCAGCCGAAGATGCTACGAATCCTGGCGCAGCAGACGCCAGCTGTGCACAAACCGAGCTACGCTACCATAAAACTTAGCCACTCCAAAGACGTACCAACGCGTGCTTGCAAATCTAGCATTTCATAGATGTAGACTCCCCGTATATCAATACCTTAACACAGACGCTTTGACAGTACCTTTGAGCTCCGCATTTGGCCGCGCAACATGCTCAGCTCATTTCCCCTCAACATGCGCAAACGACAGGGTAGTGAAACAGCGGAGCCAGCGTTGAAGGGAACTCTATTTGAGGCTACAATGGCAGCACGAACACACATCGCGCTACGAATGTACGCCTCAAACAAATGCAACAACCCCCACGACGTGAGCAAAGCCAGAATATCACCACAAAATATGGGAACACGCCAGTCCACGAACGAGCCCAATCTCTGGCTGACGCGAACTTTCCCGAAGCGGTCTTGCCTGTTTAAACGGTTGGGACATTCCATGGAAATTCATATCCATTCCTTCCCAAATCAAACTGGATCCAACTGCCTTGTAAACGGCGGCCAGTGGCGGATACTCGAGTGCAATAGCAAGCAGCCAACCTGTTTATGCAGCTAGACTACGACCGCGCAGGAATCCACAACCTCCACAGGCAGTCGTCAGACAGTAATAGGCACTCTCACGCGCTACGATTATCTTCAAGAAGCCGAACCACGACAATCAGTGAGGTTTTGTCAACCATCACATACTATCTAAGGAGCGGAGTGAACATTTGATTGCAGCCGAAGATGCTACGAATCCTGGCGCAGCAGTGGCCTTTAACAGCCGCTGCCTTCAAGTCCAGTGCAACCTCAAAATCCATCCCGGGGAGAACCGATCCAGCTCGCCAGCATGTCTTGTCAATGACGGACGTCACGGAACTTTACGTCAACGCAACAACCTATTGGGGGGTTCGTCGACACAAACAATGCACACGTTGTCACAATCCAATGCATACTGCCTGTATGCCCGCAGAGTAATATCACTATACAAATGCCCTGCATACAATGTATCTAAACTACTTCAGGAAGTGTTTAGGACTTTGTCGCGACTGTTGCGCCACTAGCAGACCTAGCGCCCCATGCCACAACAGTATCTAGAACAAAACAGGCAACGATTGCCGACGAATGGGGAGAGATTTGGGCACAAACGACTACCTGCATAATCCGCGGTGAAAAGAACTGTATGCCAGCCAGCCCTAACCACTCCAGAGTAAACAGCTCACTGCATCAACCATTGGCGCCAGGCAATACGGCCCAGCAGGATAAAAAGAACCAATTACAGCTTACTCCATTCAGCTAACAGGTACATCATTTCCCCTTCATCATTAGCTACTTCCGCGCTTGCTGGCACGCCTACAAAGCCACAGGAACTGATACAGCGCTTCAGACATTCTCGATCCAAACACCAAAACGTTTCACTTGGTACCTCCATGGGTCGCCACATCCGCTACACAGGGAAATGACTATAATATCTCGCCAGAAGTGTTTCTTTTTGCTTCGAGATTCCGACCGGTGGTATGGTAGATTGTTTTTTATACCTTCCCGCTATTTCTGCCATGGGTCACAGCTTTGCTCAAACTTCCTGAAATTTCCAAATTTTCCCTTGTCGTCATTTTTTCTCATTGATTCACTATAGCCTCGGTCTTGAGCAAATGCGCTACTTTGAGCAAAGCTGTGACCCGGTCGGAACCTCTCGGAGCCGGTGGTATGGTGCACGGCCTGTAAACTGGTACCAAGTTAGTCCTGTAGGAGCGTAGCATTTCAGCATTGCAGTACACTTCTTGCAGCTGGGGACGTATGGTTTTGTTTCGAATGCACACGCCCTGTTGGCGCGCGGAAGGTCTTCACGATAGTACCACACCTCGGGGGACTTCAGAGAATCCTTCCCATGTGGTGAGCCAGGTTTCCAAGAGCGCGGCAACAATTCCCAAGTGTCCCAGGAATGCCTACAAGGTACACGAAATATGTTAAGGTACACAAAATATGCTAAGGTACACGAAATATGTTTTTGAAGTCAATAGCTTTCTGAGCAAAAACACCTCAATTGCTCACCGCCTCATCCTGCAAAGGGGATTTCACAAGTACACTTTCGCATGATGTAACGCCACCATTTTATCGCATCCATAAGTATAGAAGTAACTCCATTGAGTGTGTAGCAAACGCTCAACGCTGTGCACAAGGTTTGCACATTTCCGCTTGGACAACGAGCAGATCGCGCGCCAAACCTGAGTCGAGAGTAGGAGAGACACTATTTAGAAAGTGCTCATTGTGTCTCGCCAACTCTCAACTAAGTTAGGTTTGGCGCGCGATGTACTCGTTGCAAGATCCATCGAAACCGTTTCAACCTTGATGCTGAAAATATTTAGAAAGTGCGCCTTTTTTCAGCATCAAGCTTGAAACGGACTCGATGGACCTGGGACCGGTTTTGCAACAAGAGCGGCAACAAGGAAATCATGCCGGCTGCCGAAACACGATATCCCCGATTTCTTCATATACTAGAACTTAGACGCCAATCCTTTGCGCACCCCTTCGGAAAACAAGAATGTTCAGCACGCTGTGGCTTGTAGAAGCTAGAGCCACTTCCAATTCACGAGGTAGAGAAAGTGGATCTTATCGACACTCAGGCTTGTTGCTTGCTGTCTTCTTACGTGATGGATGGTCAATATCGATGAGTGCAAGTGAGGAGTGTACAAAAATAATCGAAGCCATCGTGTAAAGTAAATATGCCTAATGAATATTGCATTGTTATACCAACGAAGAATTGCATAAAGATAGTGTTTCCGGCTGTCCATCGTCTGAGCTATGGGACACACCACAGCGTACTGTCGAAGCGGTAATGAGGCAATATGGTCTCCAGCCTTTGGGATCTGACGTTTCCTACGTTTCCTATTTTCTGATTGTCGAACCGGTAATGAGGCAATATGGTCTCCAGCCTTTGGGATCTGACTATCAGAAAATAGGAAACGTAAAATACGAATCGCCTACATGGAGCTTTACACGGTCTTCCCTGCCGGTACACCAGACGAAAATACTACACACCACCGTACAAGGGGACAGGGTCTGTGCGAGGCCTCGCCTAATGCATTTTCGGCACTAGCGCGCTCTGTCTGCTCTCATGCAGGCGGACAACAGGACGCATGCAAGCTACCAAAGCAAGGACGCACAGCCTAGTTGCCCAGTGAGCAAACACGACCAATATCATAGCCATTCGAGCTCATTCAAACAACACCTGCATGCTGCAGCACTGCGATGTGTGCTCCGTGGATAATCAACCAGTACACCAGGGCTCTGTGAACCAAAAATGATTCCATTACGACAATAAGGAAAAGATACGTCTTCTCTGCATATATATGACAACGACGCGACAGCATGCTCAACCCATTCCTCCTCTGTACGCTTCCCATTTACTCTTGATAGTCGTATTTTAAACTGCGATTTACAGCCGGACGCGCCGCTGTTTTCGTGAATCCCCACACAGCCTCTAAAGCGGTTGCACGAGGCGTAAACAGATACTCAATAGATACATTGTGAACCAGAACAACAACGGAGTAGCAGCCAGCTAGCAGTGAGCAAGGCGAGTGAAGCCAGGTGTGCACAAACCGAGTTCCGCTACCATAAAATTTAGCCTGGCCCAATACGCACAACCGTGTGTATGCGAGTGTAGCATTTCATAGATGTAGACTCCCCTTGCGAACTGCCCTTACCGACAGTGAATCTGCCAAAATAATGGCATAGATACGTTCATTTCTTTCGCTGGTGCCCTCCAGTTGGGGCGGAAAGAAACGAACTGAAGGGATTACTACCGATGACCTCACGGTGCCGCTCCAACACGTTGCTTCACCTCTACCAACGTCATGGACCCGTTAGCCAGATATTGGGGCTTAGGCCAGAGCCCAAGTGTTTGCCACGTCTCTGCCTGTATCGCCTACAGCCTGAGAGGGGTTGGCCACTCGAACTGACAGGTGTTCGCCAAATCAAACAGACTTGCCGGTGTGTTGCGGGAACATGCCCTATCTTCCGCCAAAATTAATCGAATCTTGCCTAGCAAACAGAGCGAAGCCCTGAGGCGATTATAACGTCAGCAAAAACGTGTACAAGGACGGAGAGCTATTAGTGACCAGGCCAATCTGGCATTTTCCAATGTAGCGAATCGATACAAATGCTCAAGGAATCATGACAGGAGTTCAGCAATGTTGCCAAATCTCATTCCGCAGAGCACAATTGTTTTGCACCTTCAAGAATATACTTTCAAAAGGGTAAAAGAGGCCCCAGTAGTCCAGGTAACGCCAAACAGGATATCTAACAGGATGCTCCATGCTGGAGTATCATGAATGACAAAGACGTACAGCTCATAAAGCTGGGAATAGCGTCGGGTAGTCAGTTAAATCGAGCCACTATGCCAGTTAACCCACTTCCTGCGGATTTCCAAGCTACGG
>NW_013564655.1:0-49016 GCF_000499605.1 Eimeria maxima | reverse complement strand
AAGCATGGGCACGCGTACATCCCCCCACTCCCCCCCTTCACCCCCTTCCCCCCACCAAACCACACTGGACTCCTCAGTGGCACGAACATCGATGTAAGGAGAAGTAACTGGATGTGACTGAGATCCTGGAAGCACGTGTGAAGCAACTCAGCTTGATGTCATCGCGTTAAGTGGACGGCAGATTTCAGCGTAGCATTTGTTCGACTCATTTCCCCAGAAGTCCTTGTGGGACATACACGTTACTCTCAATCCAGGAGCAAGACACAGATCCCCTTGAACGGCCGGTTAATGCTTCGCTTAGCAAGCAGGCCGCAGCGATATGCAGGCCTGTAGCATCAGTAGCAAACATATGCAGTATTGGCAGCTGGCGCTCCATGTTCCTTCCTTTTTATTTGTATGGGGCGCTGGCGTCTTTCGCTATTTTGTGGTCCCTCCTCGATCTAGCTACTTGCTGGTGGATTATGAAGCGGATGTAACGCGGTAGGTGTGAAGCCCATCATATGTATTCGTGCTTGCGGGCAGGCTGGCTATTGATGGCCAAGTAAAAGCTGACCAATGTCCACCCAGGGCTATCGCCCACAGTGCTTAGGGACAGTAGGGAACGGAAGGAAACGCCAGATGCTTTTCTGGTGATGCCATTAGTCTAAGCATTCCGTTCCACTTTACCTCAGGAGGGTTCGTGCGTAAGATCGACTAGGATCATTAAATTGTAACTACCTTAGCGTTTTCCGTCGGGTTTCTGCCAATCGCTGGGGTTGCCTGATACGGAGATTTTTTTGCACTAAAGGCTGCGTTAAATGAGTCATTTATTCAATATTCCATTCATTTGCGTTGGACTGTAGGCGCCTCATCTTCAGTTAGAGATTTTCTATGCCTTGCCTATTGCGAGGCTGGGCATCTGCAACGAGTGCGGAAACTTAAGAAAAGTATATATAATTGTAAGGAGCAGGCAGATCCGAAGGTCACACCTGAATGAATGAAGGCCCAATTGTTCAAAAACAACGTACTCAAAAGGTTGAGCTTCGACATCCGAGATCACCGGCAAAGGATTGTACGAGCCGAAAGACCTCACCCACAAAGTTCAATCGTAGATATGTACTTGACTGGTGCAAGGGTTGCAAGCCTATTGCCCGTTGGATCCGTAAAGTATTGGCTTTTTGTTTTTTATCGTGCAGTGATGTATGCTTCAAGTATGGCAAATGTTGCATTTCACTAGCGTTCCATCCGTTTTTCTGCTCGCCATCCCCCGGTACGCCATGTCGCCCGGTAACCGCTCGCGTCATAAACACTAAAAACTGGCTATGTTAGACATATTTTCCATGATATTTTTATATACTTTCTAATTTCATCTAGTTCCGTTGTTAAAAGCTACTAACATGCTTTGTTGTGCAAGGAACTCTGTGCAGTCGACTCGCTCCATCGACGTTCGGTTCACACGTTGAAACCGCCCGATGCCTTTCTTCTTCGTGCTTCCTTCTCAGCACTCCCAAACAATTCACAAGGGTGTGCAATTGTACAATGAAAAACGTTGAATATTTGGGAAGGTTTCCTAATGGGACACTGCAGAAATTTGCAGGATGCCCTTGACGGACCGCGCCGTCCGGTGAGTTGGAGGGAATTGCTCGGAAGAAGCTGAAGTTCACTCTCGGCATCCAACCAAAACTTTCTTCAATAAATGAAAGTAAATAAGTCCTTGTTTTAGTTTCTCTTGGTTCTAACGGTGAAATGAAGGATACCTGCCATGTGGGGGGGATGCTTCTCACGGGCAGGCCTCCAGCGATCCGTCTCGCCGCCGCAATCAGCGCGCTGACAGAGACCGCCGACGGGTGGATCCCTTTTCTTCCGTCAAAACTATCTTCAAATACATGTTTCTGGATGTCTTTTAGAGACGCCCATACCGGTTAGACTTCTGCATCGCCAACTGCCACGGGTTTTGCCCCCTCTGCAGTTTGTTGCGGAAGGCAGGGCCGGTCAGTCAGTCAGGCGCTTGACAAGGGCGGCCGCATTGCAGAGTTCAGAGCGCTGTCCGCGTTCACCTTCTCGAGGTAGGTTTTTTATCTTTAATCACAAGGCCTTATACCTCGAAGATGTGGGGCCAAGGTGCTATTGCAGCAGCACTGCTCCTGTGCGGCATCACGTTTTCGGCGGCGGACCAGCCGGCGGAGCTCAGCAACGTGACCGTTTCAGTTGGCGAACCTGCAGTGTCCGAGTCATCAAAAGGTGAAGACATTGAAAAAGGAAATGTATACACCCCAGAAGCTCTTCTTGCTGAGCTCGCCAGCGCTGCCAATATTGCAATCGACGGTGGTGCGCCGCACGGTGGGGTGTCCTTGGAGCTCTCAGCGGCACACAACACGGAAACAGGAGAAGATTCTACAGGAGCCACGCCAGGTGATGCAGTTGCATCTAACTCCACCGCTTCATCCAACCATGTCCGAGGCCGCAAGATGTTGGCATTCGGCGTACTGCTGCTGTTGGTCGGTGTCACGATGTCAACGGCAGGGCGCCAACCCCAAGCTCCCCAAGCTCGCGTTCAGCCTTCGTCAGTGGAGGCCACTGTGCGTTCCGCTTTGGAGATGATGGACAAACTTGGAATCAAGTCCGCTTCGAAGGTGGCTGTAGGCTGCATCATTGCTGGGTTCTTGGAGTTGATTCGCAGTCTCAACGCCAGACAGAATTCTGCCACTCAATCAGGACAGACAGTGCAGCCCACCCTAAAAGGCCGGACGGTGCTGATCCTGGGTGTCGTTGCCCTTTTGGCCTCCATCCCGTTAGCAGGAGTCGATTTCTCAAATCTCAATGTGAACGAATTGCTTAAAGTGCTCTACGAGTACCTCTCCAAGTCGCACTTTGGCCTCTTCCTTGCAGGAGGTGCAGCCTTTCTCAAGAGCGTCTATGACTTGATGGAAAATCAAAAACACCTGCTGGAGCAGCAACAAAGCGGAGGGGAGCTCAAGGAGGAAACAGGTGAAACGCCAGACAGCGAAAATCAGCCTGAGACTGCAGATGATGCTGCAGACCTTGCAGAGAACTGCGGGGAGGTAAGCGGTGCACATCCCTCTGAAGAAGGGTCTGCTGACATCAGCCCATCTTTGGCTGCCCCTTCTGAAGAGCCTTCCCCACCAGAACTCCCCTCCCAACCGGCACACGAAGAAACAGGAGGAGAAACACAACCAGCAGCACCCGTAGAAACAACTGACGCGGAAGACAAGGCTCCTGAAGCAGATGCTCCTCCCAAGATGGAAGACTCTTCCTCACCAACGGTGGAAGAAACAACAGGAGAAACACAAGCAGGAGCACCCGAAGAAACAACTGCCGCGGATGACAAGGCTCCTGAAGCAGATGCTCCTCCCAAGATGGAAGACTCTTCCTCACCAACGGTGGAAGAAACAACAGGAGAAACACAAGCAGGAGCACCCGAAGAAACAACTGCCGCCGAAGAAAAGGCTCCTGAAGCAGAGACTCCTCCAACGGCGGAAGACTCCTCCTCACCAATGCTGGAGGAAACAGCAGGAGAAACACAACCAGGAACACTCGAAGGAACTGCTGAAGCCGTAGAAGAGGCCCCTGGTGCAGGCACTGGAGCAGAGAGTACTGCAGAGGACGCATCTGCCCCCCAAGAGGCCACGGAGCAGCCAGTAGAAGAACAAGCGGAGCCGGACCAGGAGCCGGCATCGGGAGAACCAGCAGACGGGGCTGCCTCCCCTTCTGAGGCTGACAACACAGTTGCTGCAGAAAGCATGCCAGATTCTCCGGAAGCACATGAAAATGCACAGTAGCAGCCGGGATCCCAAGAGCACTTGGAATGGGAAGTTTCAAGTGTTGAAGCTGTTTAATAGGTTGAACGGCATTCTCGAAATGAGCACCGGAAGACACCTGCTGCTGGCGCTGGGTGTGGAAGCCACCATCTTGCCTCCATACATCTTCGCCCGGTCGATTAATGTCTATGCACACCTGTTCATGTTAATCGATATATGCTTGTGTGTTCCGTGGGCGAACAACACTGTGTGCTACCTGTGTAAGCTTAAGTCTCTCTGGCTGCAGGGCCTGGGACACCTGAGCATCACTACGTCGCATTGCATTTGCATGAAAATGCGACATCCAAGAGGAGATTTAGTAAACGTGGAAGTGCCAGTGTGCAAATGGTTTCAACTGAGATAAGCAGAAGAATAGTTTCACAAGCGTCAATAGCGGAAAAGGGTTTTTCCGTGTGTTGAACTGCTTCGTCAACATGCAGGCAGCGCCAGTGGTGGCAACGCTCAGCTTCACCGCCTTGTGGCACATTTTGTCTGAAACACCTAACTAAATAACATTTTGTATAGAGACACATTTGATCCTGTGTTCCTGCTTACCTTGCGCAGCATTCCAGCTGCATCCACAGCAGAAGCAAGCCTTTCCCGTTAGGAGGAGAAACGCTTTAATATTTCGTCTATCGAGTGAAGAAACAATTAGAAGCCGAATGCACCCCACCAGTCAGCAGAAACCTAGGGAAAGAAGGCTGTTGTAGATGTCCAAGCGTTGCCCCGCTGAGGGCGTATCAACCGCTTCTCAGATGGGAGAGAACAGGCTATTCTGCATTGAAAGGCTATTTCTCAGAAGAATGCACGAACTATGGAGCCTCTCAGACTCCCCCTGCTTTCGATGCAGGCTTCTGTCCTCCAACCAGCACACGTTGCACAGTTGAGACTCTCCAACGATTTCCACTCTACTGAGGGCGGCCTACGTGCTATTCCAATCAGTCTGACAGAAGTTTTGTCCAAGAAGCGCAAAGTAGAAGTACGAAGGAAGGCACTGGCTGCGTCGAAAGCCCGCTCCAAGCTTTCTTCAATGCCAGTGCGGCTAATGCTGTAGCTGTTGCACACAGCCCATGGAAGCATGTAGACAAGATATGCCAAACGAAAAAAGAAGTGCGAGAATTTGGCTAGACAGAGTGTTCAATTGTAGTCACTCGATGGGGCACATGCATGTACCCGCTAGGTTTACCCCGAATAAGACTGGCAGCCAACTTTGAATTCAGCCCATTCCTGCCGAATTGTTCTGGATTATTGTGGGAAATGTTGTGCTTGCATAGAGGTTTGCTTGCTTTCTAAGCGCTAGTTTGGTTTCAACCACCTCTACACCCCCCCTGTTTGTCCCCACATACAACCGAGCGAAGACGAACTTCGTACAGCTGGCCCCATGACTGACTGCGATATCGGCAGGTTGTAACAGACCTTCCGCTACGCTTACTTACAGTAGTGTTCAAGGCAGGCAAGAGGGTGATGACAACTGCAGAGGAGCAAAGAAGACAAGGGCGAGCAGAACAAAACAATGCAGGGTATAATCGGCTGTGTCACTGGCTCCGGCATGGCCAATGCAACCGTTTAAAGGGTACAAACATGTGTGAAGTGGAGTAGAAACATTGGTATAGTGTTTTTTCCCCTGAAAGCCTCCATAGCTGAAGCATGTCGAACTGCGCATTATTGCATGTTCTCTGGGGGTCTCGATTTCGGCTGGGCAGCCGGCTACAGAAACCCGCTGGAAAGGTCAGAGACCGTTTTGTTCTTTATTTAGAGAAAACAGCATTAACCAATCGACATTTCTTCTCCAAAACGATATGGCAATACTGGACTTTCCTCATTGCACACCGCGAGTCACCCGCCTCGTGCACAAGTTCCAGTGAGCGCTGAGCCGCCGCTTGGGTGTTCAGAGTGCTTTATCCTCCCTTGCAAACTATTAATTGGATAATTTGAAATTCAAATTCAATAGAAGTTTTTCGAATCACACTTTTTGCGACCACGTTCCGTCTCCATGAGCGGCTCGGCCCGTAACACCTGGACGTTCGGCGCGCTGTCAAGAGGAGCAGCCCAGATTGCTGCACCAGTAGGGAGGAGGAAGCTTCTTCTACTTCACCACTAGAATGACGACTCTGCGTCGAGCACTTATCACTGGTATTACTGGACAAGATGGCTCGTAAGTCTGCAGCCGACTCTCGCCTGCGCCCCCTAAGGAGACCACTACCAACTATGAGATGCGAACTCACCCTCATTCACGCCCATGTCTACGCAGGTTGTTTCTTTTTACATGCTGTGCAGTGGGGAACATATTGGTTTGGGTGGAGCCCCCGGGCTTAATGATTCTCCAGCTGCGGCGTCGGTGCCCGCGCTGTTCGCAGGTATCTTGCAGAGTTCCTGCTGCAAAAGGGGTATGAAGTGCACGGCGTCGTTCGCCACAGCAGCACCACAAACACCGAAAGGCTCCTGTCGATAGTCGACCGTACGTTATCCCCTTCGAAAGGACGCAGGCTCCCAGGAAGCTTCTTGCTTCCTCCGGCTTGCTGCTTTTAACCTGCCGTCACAGTAGGTACTCGATTGTGTGTTCGTAAATAAAAGATATTCAAGTTTGTATGCATATGGTATGTTTACATAGCTAAACGCAGAGGCTTCAACACCTTCACTTTTGTAGTCTTCGTATTTGTGTGTGTTTAGGGTTACATCTACACTGTGGTGACGTCGTGGATTCGACTTCCCTCTTTGACATAATTTCCCGAGTGCGCCCCCACGAGGTGTACAATCTAGCTGCCCAAGTAGGTTTTGCTACAACTGACCTACTGCTGAACTGCTGCTGCCAGTTGGGTGAGCTGTAGCTAACTTAGCTCTCTCAGAGCACTGCGTTTCGAAGTAGGACGGTGGAATGTGCGGTTACAGGGTCTGCTGTATTTGTATTATTCGCAGAGTCACGTGAAGGTCTCATTTGACATGCCTATACAAACCACCGAATCAACCGCCGTCGGAGTGCTGCGTGTGCTCGATGCCATTCGGGCTGCAGGCCTTGCCAATGAGACGCGGGTGTGAGCAGCAGCTGTTTGCATGCACATATTTAGGGCTTGGAGTGTCTGTAACGGGGGACTCCATTAATGAGCAGTTGCGTTGCTACTTGCAGCTGCAGGCAGCGAAGAAGGCTGCTGGGGTTTTGTCTCAACTGCCTTTTATCCAACTCCTGAGTACCTCAGTGTTGTCCCTTCCTTCTGAAGCATATTTCTTGTCAACCAAGAAAATTTTAGTCTTCTGTTGCATTTAGGAGGCCTCTGTTGCTGCGTTTCAGGTTTCAAGCCTCGTCGTCGGAGATGTTTGGGTCTAGCTCGGTTGACCTACAGAACGAAGAGACTCCTTTTAAGCCTTGTTCTCCTTATGGTAATAACCAGTATCACTCCAACTCCCCTGGTATCTTTAGGTCTGGCATTGCCTGCTTTTGTTGCCTCGTTGCTTGCTGAGGCAGTTTGTAGTAGCGCCATGCATGCGGGGTCACGTGCTGGTGCTGGTGCTGCTGCAGGTGTCTCCAAGCTGTATGGGCACTTCACGGTGCAGACATACCGTTCGGCCTATGGAATTTTCTGCGTTAGCGGCATTCTCTTCAACCACGAGAGCCCCAGGAGAGGCACCACGTTTGTCTCGAGAAAAATTACAATGGGAATTGCAAGCATTTTGAAGGTGAGCTTATCAACTTCTTATTTGTTCAAGTCCTGCTCTTGTGTTTTTGCGGGGACCTACCTTCGCTTTTTGCTGGCTGAGGTCGGAGTTGCTGGGTTCCAGTTCCGCCTCGCTCTCCCACACAGTATCTGCATATGGTGTCCCCACGGACACCGCGTGAGCAGAGAGGGGAACAAGGGAACACTTGAGAAAGCGTGGTGCAATTCATTTTTTGTACTGCTACAGGGAGAACGCCTTTGTCTCGAACTTGGCAACTTAGACGCCCGCAGGGACTGGGGCCATTCGCGTGACTACGTGAAGAGCATGTGGCTCATGCTGCAGCAGAAGGTCCCCAAAGATTACGTAGTGGCTACTGGTAAGCGTTACAGCACCACCCTGCACCCTTTAGGGTAGTTTGTATTTTACAGCAACGTGCATGAGACACAAGTCACGAGCAGTCTGAGGCCTTTCCTTTTTTTTGCCTGCAGGCAAACAACATTCCGTCCGGGAATTCTGTCAATTGGCGTTCGCCATCGCAAACCTCCCTCTTCAGTGAGCGAAACAAACTATCATCTGAGCCGGTGCACCTTTAGGCATATGCTCACCAGCTGGCGTTGCAGGCGGGAGATATCTGCTCAGGATTCCCCATTGAGCTCGAGTACATTAGACAGTATGGATTGTGAATTTGAGCATTTGAAATGACGCATATATTGGAATGAGTATTTGAAATGATGTTGGCGCTGTTGCGATTGAACAAAGGGTTGTTAAACCGGCTCGTTCTATGGCTGAGTCGTGTGTAGGTGGGTTTGGAGTCGTTGAACAGCTGTTATTTATTGGGGACGTCTGTGTACTGACCGAATTCAGGCAGGCTGCAACATCTGGAGTATATTGTGCGGTATCTGCGCAGGTGGAAGGGGAAGGGTCTGCAGGAAGTAGGGAGCTGCGGAGGTCGGATCCTAGTGCGGGTCTCTTCTGCTCACTTCCGTCCTACTGAAGTTGACGCTCTAAAAGGAGATGCCTCACGCATCCGATCGGAGCTAAACTGGCGTCCGGAAACCACCTTTACTGTGCGCTTTGCACCTTCAACAAACAGCAGCACCACCAACTTCAGCGGCGGTACAGTAGTAATAGCAGTAACAACCCCAACAGCAGTAGAAAGGGGAGACATTGCCAAAGGTGGCTTCACGTTGCCTACGATTGTCCCCTGCAGTGGTGGCCTTTGCGTGTTTCGATTTCTCAGTGTCTGCTGTTTAATTGCTGCTAGTCATTGATGGTTGCTGCTGATTCATTGCTGTTGCTGCATAATTGGTTGTGCTGTGCCGGTGCGTGTCTCAGGAGCTGGTGTTTGAGATGCTGCAATGCGACATGCGTCTTGCGGGTTTGCATCCCCCAACGTTATCGGAGTGCAACCAGCGCATAGCCAATCACATAGGAGACGCTGCAGAGCTGCTGTTTGACTAGATGCAGGGCTGTTGATGCTGCAGCACACCAGATGCTGGGCAGCTACCACCAGCCCAGCAGGTTTTGTAGAGTGGTAGTGCGCATACTGGCGCACACACAAAAGACTAAGACAACGTGCGCTCAGCGTAGCCGCATGTTCTTAGGTAGCATAACGTTAAAAAATAGCAACAACATGTCGGGAACAAGAATGCCGCACCTTTGTGCTTCAGACCTGTTTTAGACACACAACGGTTTCTTCACCGAAACAGCCAATGAAGTCTTCGCGACTTATAGTTGCTGAGACAAGACCTCGTGCAGTCTTGTATTTCGAGCCATCGCAGTCTAGCATATAGACGGAAAGCAGCCAAGAAGAGGGGCTTGTTCTACTCATTTAATCATCGTCAGCAGCAGCGAAGTCGACTGCATAGCAGCAGCAGCAGCTGCTGTTCAGCAGCAGCCGATGCTGCAAAACGGCCATTCAAAACGCTACATCTCCCAGGGTTTATGCAATTGCTGCTCATCATGAATCCCTCTGTATCAAGTGGACTTGCTGCTGCTTCTGCAGCAGTACATTCCTACACTACTGTTGCCCTTCGTACACAGGACCTGCAGCAGCAGCAGCCACATCCTGTGCCTGCTGCTGCAGCGGTCGTATGGCGCACAGGCATCAGCAATACTGCTTTTATGCTGTGGCAGTTCAGTGGTCCGGCAGCGGCTGCACTGCATTGCCTGCTTGTTGTTGCTGGACTCTCTGCTTCTCCTTTAGACGCTGTAGCAGGTCTGCTAAGAGCTGCTGCAGAGCCAGCACGCGCTTCTGCTGCAAGGGGCACACAGCATCCGCAGTATAACGGTACACATTTGCCAGCAGCCATACTTAAGGAAGCCCACACGCACACGTCGGTTTCTCATAAAAGATACAGGTGCTTGTGCTTCTGCATGTACTGCTGCTGGCTTTTGTGTTGCACCGGCCACCCACCGCTTCTTGAACATTCTGTTGCCGTGCTACCCTCGGCACTGCTGCCTGGTTGCTGGTGCACGAGGCGAGCTGCTGCCGAAGTGCGCAGTTTTCCTGAAGAAGCTGCTGCTGCTGCTGCAGCGCGGAATTTGCCTGCTGCAGCAGCTGGATGTACATGTCTGGACGGGGCGACCACGCGGGAGCTGCAACGACTTGCTGCTGCTCCAACTGCCGCATTGCATTCGTGGGCACAATGGTTTCCTCTAGCCACGGCTTCTGCACACGAAGAGGTGCAGAAGCAGCAAAAGCTGCTTGGTTTTGCAACGCCTGCTGCTGCTGCAGCTGAACCTGCTGTTGCAACGCCTGCTGCTGTTGCTGAGCTGGTGCTTGCTGTTGAAACTGTTGTAACTGCTGTTGCGCCTGGAGCAGCTGCTGCTGCAGCAGCTGAGCTGTCTCCTTTAGTCGTCTCTTCTTATCCTGCTGATGCTGCAGCCGCTTTAGCAACGACGCGTAGTGGAAAAAGAGGAAAGTTGGGTCTGTTTGCTGCATGCACACAAACTCGAAGGACACCCGGGAAACTTATGGTTAACCTGTCAATGCCCCTACAGTTGCCGACACTGCTGCTTGACTCTTTTCCAGCAACTCAAGTGTACAAACAGCACCTTGGCCCGCCGGAGAAGGGTAGCTCCATCAATGTAGGCATTGGTCGCTGCGGCCTCTCTCCGCTGCTCCAGAAGCGGGTCCCCTTGCAGCTGTTGCAACTGCTGCTGCTGGTGGGCGCCGGACAGCAGCAACCAGGCGCCGATGCTGTCCGATCGACGCGCATGGCAGTTCACCCGCTGCAGCGCTGCCTCAAAGTCCTTGAAGCCAACCCTCTGACTCCCGTGGAATGCAGCAGGAAAGACAAGAGAAACAAGAGCCCTGAGCTGCTGTTCCTGCTGCTGCTCCTGGTGCTCCTGGTCCTGCTGCTGATTCTGCGCCTGCAGCAGATATTCTGAAAAGGTTAGCTCGCATAGCTGCCAGAAGGCAAAGAGAGTGCCTAAGGCACAGTTCTCTCGATGAAGCAAAGGGAACAGGGGACCTTCAATCGGCAGCAGTGGCTTGCTGCTGCCTGATCTGCCTTTACTGCTGCTCGTCGCTGCATTGTTGCTGTCACTCCTGCTCCTGCTTGTGCTGGTCAGGGCTTTGCCGGACGAGGAGTTGCCACTGAGAGGTCTGAGCCTTGCTTGATAGTAGGCGCGCTGCGCTGCGACCTGCTGCTCCAGCGACTTTATCCGGCCCTGTGGCAAAACCACCGACACACGTGCTGCTACTGCTACTGCTGCTGCTTCTGCAGTGCCTGCTTGTTCTGTGCATCTAGTGCTGCCTGGTGCTGCTGCTCCGCTGCAGCTAACGGGGAATTTTTGCCTGTGTGTACCTGCAACAGCCGTTCCTTTGTTGCTGCAGTGCAGGACAGCTGCTTCAGCCTCTGCAACAACTCCTCCCTGTCATCCCGCTCCTCTGAGACCTCGGCGTCCGCTGTTGCTGCCTGCTCTGGTGCTGCTGCTGAGATTGCCTCCCGCAACCGCGGCAGGCCGTCATGTTGCTGCAGTGCGGAGGACCTGCTGCTGCTGGTGCTCATGTCTCCGTCGCCGCCCTCAGTCTCCGCAGCGCCTCGCCCCATAGACTGCAGCAGCCTGAAACACAGAAATGGCCCAACTAGCAGCATGTAAGTCCAAAGCAGCAGAAACAGCAGTGGAAACTAGCGGAACGACCCACTGGGGCGCCCCACTGGCACTGCATCTAAGAATCCTGAACGAAAACTCTGGACCCTAAACCCTAGACGCAATACCCTAGAACGTACTTTTGGAGTTCTGCATCTTTAGCAGAGATGAGGCCTTCAAAGTGTTGCCGCTGACGCCTCAACTCTTCCTCCAGGTGCATTCGCTCCCCAGCTGCCTTGGCCTCCTGCACCGCAGAAAGAGAGAGTAGGGCAGGACAGACAAAAGCGGGCGATGCAGCACAGGAAGCGGCTGAATCCAGCACAAAAGGCCGCTGCTGATGCTGCTGCTGTCCACTGGAACATATAACTTGCAAGGGAAACCAGAAGAGGGTACTCACCGCACAAATCACGAGCTCATGAAGATCTTGCAGCTCCTTCGCCACTGCTGCACTATGCTCCTGCTGTTGCTGAGTCGCTTGCTGTGCACTAGCTTGTGAAGAGCTCTCCTGCTGCTTGTCTTGCTGCTGCTGCTGCTGCTGCCGCAACTGTTGTTCTGCCTCTGCAAGGGCTGCTGAAGCCAGCCGTGACCGCATTTCCAGTTCCTCCTGCAGCACCGAGCAGCAGCACCACAGGCGCCCTGTGCAGTTCCAGCAACAGTAACAGCAGCAACAACAGTGGGCCTAACTGAATGCGACTTACATGCAACAGCGAGTTGTCGTGCTCGGCAGCCTCCAGCTTCAGCCGCTGCTGCCTGTGTATTTGTTGCAGCTGCTGTAGCTCATCCTGCTTCGAAGCGAGGAGGAACTCGAGGCGCTGCTGCTGCTGCTGTTGTAGCTGCTGCCGTTCTTGTTGCTCCTTTAACCGCTGCATAGCGCAACCAGCAACATACACAAGGAATAGTCATTTGGAAACAACAAGAAAGAGTAAAAGACGGCAACAGGAAGGCGAAACACCCAACAAACTAAGACAGACCAGCTCCCCTCCCCAGCTCCCCTCCTTGCCTGCGTCAGTTGCATATTTTCTGCTTCGTAACTCCGCTGAATCTTCTCCAAACTCGCGGCCTCATGCTGCAGAGCCAGCACTTGCTGTAGCAACTCCTGCTTGCTGCTGCTGCTACTACTGCTGCTGCTACTGCTGCTGGATTCGGCCGACCGCCCCCGGTGTTCGCGTTTCTCGACGCCTGTTCGAAATGAGACACACGTCCGAACGTCCAGATGTGCTGCTGCAGCACTGAAAACCAGCAGATGCATGCAACGGAAACAGCAGCAGACGTATGCAACAAAAAAAGCAGCGGCAAAGTTCCTCCAATACCTGTTTCGAGGTGCGCTTGGCCCTGGAGCTTTTCTTGAAGCTGCGCCTTTTCGTTCCGAAGTTCCAAAAGCTGTTGTTGCTGACGCTGGAGCACCTCCTCCTGCTGCTCCAGAAGCTGCTGCTGCTGCTGCATTTGCTGCACGAGTTGAAGTTGCTGCTTCTTGTAGCTTTCCAGCTTTCGCCTAATGAATGTTGGTGGTTCAGCGCAAGGGCTGTCGTGTTCCGGCGTTTCGGTGCAGCTGCCGCTGCTGCTGATGCTGCTGCAGCTCCTACGGCTGCTGGGGTGCCCGCTGCTATGCTGCTTTTGCTGCATCCTCGCAACCATCCTCAGCTCCCTATGGAGCAGCACTTTCCGCTCTCTCTGAATAAGCACTTGCTGCTGCTCCTGTTGCAGCTCTTGCTGCCGTTGTAACAGCGCTTGCTGCTCCTGCTGCTGTTGCAACTGTTGCTGCAGCATCCGGAAGTGCTCTTGCTGCTGCTCAGCAACCCCCTGCAGCTGCATGCGCTCTCTGGATAAGTGCTCCTGCTGCTGGGTAAGCTCTGCGTCGAGCTGTTGCAGCTTCCCGCGCTGCTCCTCTAGCTGCTGCTTCTCTTGTTGCAGCTGCTCACGCTCTTGCTGCAGGCCCCGTTGTTGCTGCTGTTCCCTTAGGAGAGACTGTAGTCTCTCTTCTAGCTTGTGTATCTCGTCTTCGTGCCGCTGCTGCTGCTGCTGCAGTTGCTGCTGCGTTTCCTGCAGCTGATGCTCCCTTTGCTGCTGCTCTTGCTGTTGCTTTTGCAGCTGATCCCGCTGTTTGTTAAGCTCCTCCTGTTGCTGCTGCAGCTGCTGCTGCCGCAGCTGCTGCTCCCTTTGCTGCTGTTGCAGCTGCTGCTCTTGCAGCGAATCCTGTGAACGCTGTTGGGTTCCCCGAACCTGTTGCAATCCTTCGTCATCGACCAACTCCGCAATATCCTTATCGTCGCTGGAATATCTCTGTCGCTGCAGCAGCAGCTGCTGCTGCTGCTTGAGCTGTTTCTCCCTTAGCTGAAGCTCGCGCTCTTTAGCGTCAAGGGCCTGCTGTCGCTGCAGCTGTTCTTGCTGCTGCTGGTCGAGAAGGCGTTCCTTCTGCTGCACCAGACGACTGCGAAGCTCAGCTTCCATACGGCTTGCATGCGATTGTTGTTGCGGCTGCTGCATTTGTGATTGTTGTTGCTGCTGCTGTTGCTGCTGGAGTTGGTGCTGCAACAGTTGCTGCTGCTCCTGCTCCTGCTCCAACTGCTGCTTGAGAGCGTGTACTTGGGCAGCATAGCTCTCTTGCGTCTCTACTAACTGTTGCAGCTCATCGAGCTGTTGCTGTTGCGCCGATATCTGCTCCCTCTGGTCTTCTATTAGCGTTTGTTGTGCCTCAATCAGCTGATGCTGCTGATCAAGCTGCTGCTGCTGCTGCTCAACCTGCTGCTTCAACTCCTCGATTTGCTGTTCCTGTTCCTCAACCTGCTGCTGTAGCTGTGTCTGCTTCTCCGCAGCCTGCTCCTGCTGTTCTGCAGCCTCTTGTTGCAACGAAGTCAATTTCTGCTGCAGCTCGGCTTGTTGCTGCTGTCTCGTCTGCTGCAGCTCCGTCTTCTGTTGCTGCTGTCGCTCCTTCTCCTGCTCAAGCTGTTGCAGTTGATGTTGCAGTTGATGTTGCAGTTGCTGCTGCGCAGCTTCCGCCTTGTGGATGGCATTCTGAAGCACAGCATGGGCTCCATGCTGCTGTTCTTGCTGCTGTTTGGCCTCCGAAAGTTGCTGCCGCAGGCGCTGTTCCTCCTCTTCCTGCTGTTGCCGCTCTGTAGCAAAGACTCTTTCCCGCTCCTGCATGCAGCGCAGCAGCGCCTCCTTCTCTTGCTGCAGCGCGTCCAACTGCTCCTGCCACCGCTTCTGCTCCTGTTGCAGCAGGCTCTGTTGCTGCCGCAGCTCCATATGCAGAGCGTAGGCGTCATCCATATTAGCAAACTCTGAGTTCGGCTGACTGACACTTGTTTCCAGTTCTAGCTGCTGCTGCCGCTGCTGTTCGAGTTTCTGGTTGTGCTCATGCTGAAGCGGGTTGCTGTTGCTGCTACTGCTGGCAGGTTGATTAGCTGTGAATGAAGCAAATGCCTGAGGAGAAGACCCTCGAAGTTTGCATCCCCACGAGGCAGCCCCTGGCAGGTCTATTTCGGCTGCTGTTGTGCTGCCATCGTGTGCTGCAGCAGCTAGTGCACGTACACTAGCCTCAACGGTTTCTGACGGCGGCGACGGTAGGCACATTCCGGGAGTGAAGGAGGGAAAGAACTCAGACATCTCATCACCGTCTCTCGATGATGCTGTAGCTGGAGCTGCTTCACTCGCAGAAGACGCATCAACTGCTGCAGCCCGCTCTTCCTCTTCTAAACATGAGGCCAGCATTGCATCAGTTGTCCCCTTAGAATGCCCCAGGCACATGCTGCTGCTGATGCTACTGGAGGCGCCCGAGTTGGCGGGCACGGCGTCGGCATTGCTATTGAGATCTTCGCTGCTACAGTCATCGCTACCAACCACAGAACCAGAAGAAGCAGCACGTCGCTCAGCAGAGCCCTTATTGGAGTCCTCCATCTCTTTGCTAGCCACAGCAGCAACGGGGGCAGCAGCAGCGGCTACCGCCGCTGCAGTCGCTCGCGCTGCGTTCCGCTGACGCTGAGGTGAAAGCTGTAGGAAATCCTGTCGTAATGCTCCTTAAAGGCAGAGTGATTGACAACAGAGATGCAGCAGATGCAGCAGTAGCTCGGTAAGAAGGCAGTCAAGGCTGCGAGCAAACAACAGCGGCTGTTGCACCGGGTGGATCATAGCATTCAGTAACTAAGCTTGAAAGGACTCGCTGCCGGTGCCTTTTATGGTGTTTTACCTCAGAGGAAGCGCATTAGGTCTCCTTTGGTGGGCCGGGTGGTGGGACGACGGGAAGGCGCGTATACGAGCCGATATTTTAGGGGGGGCCCCCTAGGGGCCTCGAGTGTCCATTAAGTTGTATAACTTTAAAAGACAGGAATTATTTGGGGACATTTTTAAGGCACTACACGCGTGCTCAACACAACGACCAGCCCCAGAGAGGCCCAGGTGGTGCCTGTGCATAGGGGCTGGGGGCTGTGCGGTCCCGCCTTGTCTGTCTTTGCTTCATCGTCTCCTGTAGTTGAATGATTTGTTTGTTTAAATCAACAAAACTATTAAAAGAACAAAAAACGAGAGAAAAACACACCAGGCAACGGCGATCTCAGAACACCCATGGGAGGGGCAGCGCAGCAGAAGTCCGCCGTCGTCGAGGCCCCTGTCTTAGGGGTCTCTTTTGAGTCCTCTTTAGCGGCTAATTATATGCACAACACACTGGAGTGCGTCTGTTGCAACGGATTAGCAAGAAATTGAGTGCGGCGTGACGTTCTTAAACGCTGAGGTGTATGTAAAACCCGAATTCGGGATGGGGTTTCTACAGATACTGCCGCCGTGGTTACGATGCGCTTGCTGCAAACGCCTCCGATCCACATGCTCGCCCTCAGCTGCTGCTGTTGGGGGACCACCGCAGCATCAGCCACAGCAGCTGCTGCAGACGGGGGAGGAGAGGGTCGGAGCTTGTGCAGCGTCTCCTCCCCCAGGTGACTCGTCTACCTTAAGCGGTAGTGCTACAAATCACTAGACGTGGAAAATGAACGGACGAGCAACAGCAACATCGTCCTCTTTCACCAGAAAGCAGCATGGTGCCTCACCTACTTTGGGCGTAGGGGAGGGCCCCCCCCCCCTCTCCACCAGACCCTCTCCACTGCAAATCGTTGCATGTGGCTGGAGTTACACACCCTAAAGTATTAGTTGAAGTGCCAGGTTAAGCTATCTCACATGAATATTGGGGGCCACTGGTCTTTGCTGTAACGGTTACCTTGCACAGCAACGAGCTGATACCCCATAGAAGCTGTAAAGAAACTGTACACTAAAATGAACCATGTATTAGTGCTGCAGCTACAAATTAGCGGTTATGGCTTATGGCTTTGCCTTCGACTCACGTTGGGGGGAGCCAGTTCTCCTTGGATTCGGCTGTTGAGTCATTGTTTGAGCCCTTAGCTCTTACCTGTACCACCGTCGGCGGCAGGCTACGCAGTGCAGCTCCAGTGAAGAAAGGGAACAGTGTTGATTCAGCAGGGATGGGAGAAAGGGGGTACACTCCATAGACAGGCAAAAGAGCACGGACACACAACGGCAGACACACACAGAAATAAGCAAGCAATGCATGCTCTCCTAGGCAGTAGACGAGACTGTGCTGCTCTGGGCAAACTAGAGAGCAGAGGCCTCCCTCTTGTTAACGATTAGGGGTTTAGTGGTTATTGGTGAGGGCTTCCAATGTGTAGTGAACGGGACTTTCCAAACGGCCGAAAGATGAAGAGCCATAGCTGAGGGCCATGTCCAGTCTGTGATGCAGTTAGGTTTTGTTGCGCGGCTGTGGTGCATGCAGAGACATTTGAAGTATACAGGGCCCAGAATGTCAACGAGATGGCATTTGGCGATCCCCAACAAAACCAAGATTCGGCGCACCAGCAGGGGATGCTAAGGGCAGGGGACAGAATGTCTCCTTTCGCGGTTGCCGTAATAACCTGCCCAGCGCCCCCCTATGAGATGCAACACCTGCAGCAGCCTGTGCAGCAACAACATGTGCACGGCCAACACTCACCGCTGCCACCTTCCCCAAAGCCGATGCAGCAGTTGCAGATCCCTTCCCAACAGGCTCCGTCTCAGCGCAACCTGCTGAGGGAAGAGGCGGGGGAGATGGGTAGCAAAGGGGCCCTAGAGAGTTTCAGCCCGACCTTTGCGACGGAGCTACTCGCGGACATTGAACTAGATGGAGAGGCAGGCACTCCAACTGCTGCCGCCGCTGCTGCTGTTGCTGCGTCAGCAGCAGGCGCCAGCTCACTGCCCCACATAGACGTCCCCGTGCAGCTGCCTAGTGCAGCTAAGACCTAAACAGGGTTCACAGGGGTTGCCCTTGCTGCAGCACCCGGCTTCAGAATTGGAACGAGTTACCTGTGAAACTGCTAACAGCCTTCAGTCGCCTGCAGCACCTGCCTGTGTTCCCTCCTGTATTCATAAAGGGAGTAGCAGCAGCAGCAACCGCAGCAGAAGCAGGAGACAGGCGTCCCCAGCGGTCCCCGCTCGTCCGCAGTAGAGGCACAATCGCGTCGCCTAAGCAGGGTAGCAATACAGGAGGAGACATGCAGCACCGACCTACCCGGCAGCAGCAAAACCAGCGAGCTGCAAATTCATTTTGATTTTCTTCAAACTGCAACTGCCTCAAGCGATGCACCCCAAATGCACACGCCCGCCTCCAGACACCTATGCAGGAGCACCACCTTTCATATAGATAGATGTATACTTCTAGATGTTCATAACTTGAAGAGTACATCTATATAACAGCACTATAAGAGCCACATCGTCTTCCGATAGTATCAAAACAAAATGTAACATAAGACGCCAAAAGAGGAGAAAACGCAACAAAAAGAGGGACCATGTGAAGCAAACAGGCAACGAGGACGGAAGGCAGCTGCACAGCAACAAGAAAACCAAAGCCTATAAGCAGCGAGCGTCATTCGCCTACAGACCACCGCCCTTGTATTCTCTCTTTGACGAGGCACATCTTCTCTACGTCTATCGCCTGTTGGCCCTGGGTGGCACCTTGCTTATCTTCCTCCGTGTCCTTTGTGTCCATTTCTGGCAAATGGGTAGAGGTGTTTGTTTTTATACGTACTCGGATCTACAGCTTCAAGAGAGCATAAAAATACGCTTCAAACAGTTTTAAAGAAAAAGCCCACGGTACAAACAGTGCGAAGACAACTGAGGGGAGAAGAAGCCCTCCCCAGCACCCACAAACGGCCCCCCATCCTTCCCCCCTCCAAATACAAAAAACAAAGGCGCTCTGGCTCAGAGGGTGCGTACGAACAAAGAGATAACCCCCTAAAATATCGACTACATTTCTTCCTGTCGCTGCAGTTGTTGCAACTGGTGCGGCTGTTGCTGCTGTTCTGGATGGTGACAATTGGCCGCTCGCTGTTGAGGTTTCTGCCCCTTTTCCCCCCGGCCTTCCTGCTGCTGCTGCTCCAGTTGCAGCTGCTGCTGCTGTTGATGCTCTTCTTCAGGCGCAGGGGGCTTAGGCGGGGGGGTAAGCAATATGCGTATGAGGACTTCTAAGCTACAGAGATCTGGGGCCAGGAGCGCGTCTCCGGTGCAACCAGGCATCCTCGCTGTCAGAACTTTCCTGAGGAAACAAAAAAATAGAGCACACCGCAGACAGAGAGCTAGAGGGCAGTTCTGTTGACGCTGCTCTCGCTGCAGATGCTTCTACTCCCAGTTTTGCTAATTTAGCTGCTGGCTGCGTGGCAACGGCCGCGCCATTTGGCCATATGGCCCTGCTGCTGCTGCTCATGCAGCCGGTGGTGCTACTGGTGCCTGTATAGCTGCAGGTGCAGCTGCGATGCTTGGTGCTGTTACTGCTAAGGCTAACACTACTGGAGAGAGTCCCTGAAACGTGCCTATTGGGGCACACACCCGTTATATACGAGCCGGAAGACATGCGTGTTCGTGCCTTTCCTCCCACTGCTGTTGTTGTTGATGCTGCTGCTGTTTTGCTGCTGTGGGAAGTGCTCGTAGATCTCAAAGGCAACAACAGACGCATAAGGCGGCCAAACGCCACCATACACCTTCAGAGCAGCGAGGACAGCAATCAGGGTGACATCGTGAGTCATGTAAAGATGTAGGGCTGATTGCTCTGAGGAGCCTGCTGGTGCTGCCCTGCTGCTATTGCTTCCTTGCTGCTTCTGCCGCAGCTGTTGATTATTGCGGATAGGGGCAAGGATCTTCTCCGCGAGTTCTTGGAAAAGAGGGTGAGCTGCAGCAGCTGCAGCTGCAGCGTCCGCCCACCCAGTCCAGAAGTTTGTGATTTCGTCGTTGATTTGCTGCAGCTCAGGCACTAAGGCGAAGTTGTTTTGCTGCAGCAGGGGAGGTAGCAGGTTTCTCCTGCCGCTGCAGACGTAGGTGAGGGCGCAGTCCACGATAACCTCCGGCCACAGAGCGTCGAGCTCCTCCAACGACAGACGTAAGTGCTGCTGGAGTTCTTGTTTTGTCTTGTGGTGTTTGGCTGTGAGGGCAGCGAATTCGGGACTCGATTCAGCCTGTCTCCTCAGCTGAGAGACAGCTGGGGAGGCGTATCCTGACAGCAGTGGGTCAGAAGTGACCTCGTAGGTCTCGACCTGGATGCGATGAGGAGGCACCCCAGAGTTCTTGAAAAAAGCCTCCAGCAGAAAGGCCCCGCTCGCCAGAGTCCGGGATATATCTGTAGAACGCACAAACAAACGCCGACTCGGCGCAGCCCCAAACTCCTCCGCTGAAAACAGCTTATGCACCAACTGCTGCTGCTGCTGCTGCGCTTGTTGCTGCTGCTTGTGAGTTACAGAGGCCGGGGTCACGTAGGCCTGGTTAAATATGGCGCCGATGTGGAGCAGCTGCGCCTGTCCTTCATCTAAGAGACTGGAGGGAACACAACTGCCTCTAAAAAGACCCGTTTCCGTTGGGCTCGCCACATATTTCTTCAGCAGAGACGGAGTCGCCAGCTGACCCGACCCTAAGAATAACATACACCGGAAAGAGTAGAAGCAGCAGCAATACACTTTCACCCGGGACAGCCAGAGAAGGCTTGGAACGACTAGCAAAATCCGCCGCAACACTAACAGCAGAGGAAGCAGCAGCAGCTCTACAGCCAGTCCCAACGCACCGACTATCAACAGACGGAAACAACAACAGAATCAGCAGCCGCACCACCAGCAGCAGGAGAAACAGAAGCCTCGCATATAGAAAGCAACTAAGAATGGGCGACCACAAAGGCAGCAACAAAAACAGGAACAAAGAGAAGCAGCACCAGTTGCAGCACTGAGATCAACAGCAGCAGCTCACGGGAGTCGTTCATTCCTAGCTCCTCCTGGAAGGCGCATTCCCATGGAGGCCCCAACTCTGCTGCTGCTCCAGACAAAGCGTCTTGGGGGTTAATCAAGAGGCCGCTGCTGTTGCTGCTAGCGTCACTGGTGCCTCTGCTATCCTCGACTGAGACGTCTGAAGAGGGTGTTGGTCTGCTTTCTTCTGCAGCATCGGCAGCAGCGGCTGCTGCTGATGTAAGTGGGCTCCCTTCCTCTGCATGAGCTCCTTTTGAGGGACCACCATACTCTGTTGCTGCTGCTTCGCAGTCCGCGTTCCTGTGGTGCCCCACTGGAGGACATCGCTCAGCATCGCTTCTCAAGGCATCTTGATCTGGGGCGGGGCCAACATGGCGGTGTCCAGCGGCGCTGCCGGTGCTGCTGTTCGTGTCGCTGTTGCTGGTGTTGTTGTTGTTGTTGCTGCTGCTTTCTCGGCTGTTGCTCTTGTGCAGATCGGAGTCAGCAGCCCTGCCCCATTGCCAGCAATTCCGATCGTAAGGCGCCCTGGCACCGTGTCTCACCAGAGCATGCACCTGAACGGCAGCAGCAGCAGCAGATATCGTACCTGGAGCAGCACATACCAGCTGTTTTGAAACAGATGTGAAACAAAGATGAACAGCAGCAATACGACGGCAGCTGCAACGGGAGCTGAAGCGGAGAGTTCAAAATCCTGGAGTGACCAATGCACCAGAAGCAGCACTAGCAAGAAAAGCAGCTGCAATAACAACAGAAATGCGCGATATCAGCAGCAAGAGTGCTGTGTGTACCTGCTGGAGCTCCAAATTCAGTGCCTTAGCAGCTGCACTCAGAGGCGGCAGCGACCGTTTTTCTTGCACAGTCCATTCCTTTAAACAATACTCCGGGAATTCTGTTGCTGCTGATAATGATGCTACTGCTGCCTCCGAGACAGCAGCAGCTGCAGTGTCAGGACGGGAGCAGCTCACCAACAACACGGCCAGAAAAACACGACTGGGGAACCCCTTGAGGGCTGAAGAGATCCAGCAGCAGAAAGACATAGCGCCAGCCGCTGCTGCTTCTGTTGCGCGTGCAAAGGCTGATGCAAGGGTGGGGGTGTTGCCACTGGTCCTGCTGCTGGTCCTCCTGGTGGTGCTGCTACCACGAGGTGTGAAGATGGTTGTGCTGCTGCTGATGTTCCCGTTGCCGCTTGTGCGCAGCTCTTCCTTTAAACAAATCACTGCAGAAGTCGGTTGCCGGCAGACCACTTGCGGTGAAGGCTTCTGCAGGGCCAACGCCGCCGGAGCAGCCAAGGCCGCACCCGCACCGGCAGCCGCACCACGGGGTCACAGCTATAGAGGGAATAGGACGGTTTCCTGGGTCGTATGAGGCTCCTAAGGCCTCTGATGAAGAATTGCGACGCAGCAGCGGCAGGAGCTGTAGTACCTGTCAACGCAGAGTACAAGTCTCCGCTGCTGCCTGCAGCAAGACTATACTTCTGCGGCTGCTACCACGACAGCTCCGCAGGACGAAGGGGAGACAATACAAGAGAGCTTTTTGAGCGTCTGTTGTTTCGTATTCGGTCAGCTGGAATTAATGTCTGCAGGAGCCAACACGTCAAGGGGAGCACCGGGCAACGCAGGAGACCGTGCAGTAGGCACACCCGAGTACAAGAAGACAGTTTGACGGCGAGAAGGACCCACAAGTACAGGATTTTGAGTTGTGGGTGACTTAAAAACAATTTCTCTTCGTTCAAACGAGCACTTTAACCGGTCATAGGTGCAAGCCGCGAAAGCGCAGCGATACCAGCTGAGGAAGGAGGGCCCCAGCAGCCCCCCAGGCCAGTGAGCGGCAGCCAGCTGCAGGGTTGTCCACCCCTTCATGTCCCAAAAATACAAAACTACCTAGTTAGGATACATGAATACCCTCTACTCTTCTTCATTTTCTAAGAACCTCGAGTGTTGAGACTAAATTGCCCTAATAACAGCTGGGCCAAACACGTACAGGGCAAGATCGCCCCGAGATGAAACGCTAAACTGTACCACAGTCTGCGCGATGTTTGCAAGCAAGTCTGAAATTGGTGCACGAACCCTTAGTCAGCCCCAGGAGGCAGCAGGCAACCAAGTAGATATCTAACGTTTCTCTACAGTGTTTCTGAGTACAGCAACGAAGGCTTAATCGCGCTTGCATACGGGGCTGTCTTGCAGCATGAGTTGTACGAAGGTGTGCTGCAGTACATGGTTGGCCGCCTCCTCTCCTTAAGTTCAAGGGGTCTGGGCAGGTGTACCCATTTAGTACAGGCTGAGAGCAGATCCAGCACAGTCTGACCGACATCAGCAGGCCTATTTGGATTTGCCACGTGGATCCCTAGTCGGCCAGCGCACAAACAAAGTATTCATCACTTCTCTGCAGTGTTAGTGCATTCAGATAAGGTGGTGTGGCTGCTGTGGTAATGTGGAGCCCCATTGCAGCACAACCTGTAGCACGTTGTGTCCCAACTTAACCTACACAGCTCGAGACACTAGGGCTGCTTCACGGGCACCTGGAGATTGGGGGTGGAGGCCATACTTTTTATGGAGCTTGAGTATTTTGTCTTAATTGCAGCGAGCATTAGGCCTCGGCAAAGGTCTAGGGGACTCACTGCACTCGAGGACCCCGCAGATCGGTAAGGCAAGAAACGAGTTTCCCGATTCTATCCGGCCACCATCACGCTCTCTAGAGTCAAACATGTGTTTTAGAATTGTCACCAATGCCAATGCATTCACAAAAATGGGTTGGGTTTGGTTGCGAGTGGTGTCGTCTTGGAGTACAAGTTGCCCCAAGAGGTGCTGCAACTTGCAGACCGCCATGCCTCCTATCCAGCCCCCGATGTTGCGACATTCATCGACCTTAGCTCAATCTTAGCTGAGGCCCGTCACCGGATCAAATTTTCAAGATGATTGTTACTCAGTGAAGCTTAATTCCACTTCTTCCACAAGCTGTCAGGTACAGCAGCTCACAGGTCGGGGGCTAGCGCGCGTGCTTAAAGGGAGCGGCCTACCCCGAGTTGCAACGCGTCTGTTTGCAATTATTGCTGCAAGCAAAACCCACTTCCAGGCGCCCCATGCAGCACGCATTGGCCATTGTAAAAAAAATGCTAAACACTAACTTGATCCTTCACAACCCGCCTGCTGGCTAATAGGGGTGGCATAGTCTGTGCGATGTTGGAACTCTGTCTGCAGTGGGCGCATGTGCCCTTCCCCGGCCCTACACCACAAACGATACGCAATTAGAAGCTCTAAACAACTGTCCACACTGTCTGTCAATACAACCAAAACGGCTCGCCTGTGGTTGCATACGGGGCTTCCAGCTTTTGCTGCAACGTGCGTTGCAACTCATGGCAGGCAGCCTCCTCTCCCGCAGCTCAGGGCGCTTGAGCTCAGGGAGCCTAAAGACGGGCGAAGGGGATCAATTGCATTTAATGAACCCTTCTACTGAGTATTTTGGCTCTACTTCAGTTCACAATCGTCCTGAGGTAAGATCCTGGGCCACCGTCTCACGGCCAATTCAAACGGAACGTGCTAAACTAGCTCCTTTTCTGCCCCTTGCGCAGGACACTTAGAGACTGTACGTGTGCTCATCAATTTTGAAATAACCCTTCGAAAAGATTGTTTGATACCCGTGCAGCTCACAGCTGTCCTCTGCGAAGGTCGAGATCCCTCGGTCCAGGTGCCTCACGCCAAACCCGTGGAGAGTTGTAGAGACGTGAAGAACCCATATCATGCACACACTTATAGAAAAAATTGCCTCACACAATCCTACGGTCTGGAGTTATTTGCTCAGCTCAACCTCCGAAGGCAAACCCAATATCAAAAGGACTTTTCCACGAGAGTCAGTTCGTCCACCATTACACATTCCTTCCTAGCGGGGGTCTGCTTCAACCGATGCTCTGGTTCTCGCAAAATACATTTTCCAGAAGATAGGCAGGAAGCAGATGCTGCAGTTGTAAAAAACGAAATTGTGTTAGGGGCTCCGCTGCGGGCACGGGGCCCGGAGGCGATGGTGGTGGTATTGCTGCGGCAACCCCAAGAAGCTCTATAAACATCTGCTTTTCTGTTTTTCGCTAGGCGTTTAATACATTGGCACATAGAATCACGAGAGGGAAATGAAAAGACACTTGTTAGGTCTAGGCAGTCTGTAGCAGCTGCAGGAGGAACAAGTCAACAGAGGCAGTCGTTGTGGTGGTAACAGGTTGGTCTCATACTGTCTTTTGCTTCTCTTTTCTGCATGGATTTCATTTTCTGAACTGTCTTCTTTTCAAGGGAAGACAGCTGGACCCATAGTGAGAGGCCCCTCTTCCGCAGGCCTCCCGCTCTCCTTGACCTCCGAGGCTCCACTCCCCCTCTGCTGTAGGAGGGTTGTATCGCTTTGCTTTTCTTCTTTTGTCTAGACCTTCTGCATTTGTTAGCGTCTTTGAATTCCCAACGCGCCACAGGAACTGCTCAGGGGTGACCTGCTGCTTAGGAAGGCAGCCGGAGTCCCCCTTCTCCTCATGCGATTAGGGACCCGCAGTGTGCGCTTCGGGATCTCTTGGGCGCTCCAGGAGAAGCCACACCAACAGTAGCAGGACAGCAGAAACAGGGGGAGCAGCGGCGGCGGACCACTGGTCTGCCTGACTGCGAGACAAAGTCGCCATGTTCTCCCCTGAAGAAGCTCCGTAGCAACCGCTGGAGGCCTTTACAGCCTGCCGGTGCCCTGCGGGGTCTGGATTTTGTTTTTTTTATTGCTTCTCGCTGTCTCTTCACTTTTAGATGCGGAGTCCGCGGTTGTCGCAGGGGGCAGCTGAGGGGGCTCCCCGAGGCGTTGGGGTTTCCTCATCCTCCTGTCTACGGTTGTTTTCGTTTATAAGCAATTTTTTCGATGGGGAGTTGACGTTTGAGGAGGAACTGCTGCTGCAACAGCTAAGGAGGCTGGCCGCTACGCCTTATGATAGGAGCAACAGAAATCACGAACAGGTGCAGCCAGCTTAGTTCGTCCGTGCACCTCATTTTCTTCTGTGTCTTTGTAGATTTAAGTCTGTCGCTCTCTTATTTTCCACGTATGTTTGCCAATATTTCGCACGTGTTGTTTCTCAAGCTTGTTTTCTTTTCATTGCTGTGGATTGTGAATTTTCATCTCGTGCTGTTTCCCTCTTACACCCGACTTCCCTCATTTTTGTGATCGTTCATTGGATGGATGTGACTGATGCTTTGGAGCACATCCCCAGTAGACTGTTTGTTCTCTGCGTGTGAGTCGAGAAGTCCTGTAGGGCTGCCAGTCTCTGTTCATTTACCTCGCTAGCTTCCAGGGTCTTAAGCAGTGGTTCCCGCGTGTGCCTCTTTTCCGAGTGTCTCTGTAGCTTCTTCAGCGGTTTTTCGTTCTTTGTTTTCCCGAGGCCGCCGCGGAAGATGCCAGAGAAGAAGACCCTCGATGGAGAGAAGTTGGGTTTCAGGTAGGAGGGACTGTTGTTGCAGAATGGCGTCTTGCGTGCTATTGTCTGCCACCCTCTTTCGTGTGTTGTGTACTGCCTATTTCACTGTATGTATGTCCTCTAGAGTGTATGCTGCCGGTATGTCCTCTTGAGTGTTTATCGTTTCGGATTCTTTATCTTAATCTGCCTCCTCATGCGGCCTTTCCTTGTCTCCTCCGCTGTATGGCGTTGGCGATATCGTTGTGCGGTAATCAGTTGCCTTTTTCTCCTTGTGTGATGACGATCTTGTGCATATGGATATGTCACCAGCTTCTGTGTCTTTGATTGCGCCTTTCTTTCTTTATCTTTGGTCTTTGCTGGTGTCATTCCGGGGTTGTTGCTGTCTTCGTCTCTGCGTTTCGCTCTGTTCCGTTTCTTTGTCTACTAGTTTTTCTTTCAGTCGATGCATGTATCTTGCTTTCCTCTTGCTAGATGTTCGTTAGCCTTGTGTGTGTGTGTGCCTGTCTCCACCTCAGAGTGCAGACCCTCGGCGGGATTTCCGAGGAGGCGGGCTGTTGGCCCTTGAAAATCTCTGTTTCTTCCGTCGACGTTATCCAATCCAGTTCGAAGCCTTCTCGCGAAAGAGCTATGAAGCGGGCTTCCCAATGGCGGCTGCTTTCATCAATGTGACGGTTAGCCTTCCTCATAGCTCCACTGCTGCTGATGCTGCTGCACGTGCAGCGACCGCTGTACGCACTGCTGCTCTTGGACCTCGTGCTGCTGCTGCAGTGGACCGTTCGCCCCTTTAAGCTAAACAGTAGCAGTGGAGCCCATTGTAGCTGTTGTTGCTGCTCCTGCTGTTGCTGCTGTGTGCAGCATATGCTAGCAGCGTATCTCCGCCTAACAACACCGTCAGGTTTGGGGGGTGGCGAGCTGCAAGCCCCCCGTCGTGCGCTGCGCAACTTTCTTCGTCTTTGTCTGAGCGCTGCTGCGGCTGAGGAAGAGACAGAAGAAAATTTCCTTCCAGGTGCGGGTCCCTTCGGCGAGGGGCAATTGCAGCATGCGTGTGCAACTGCTGCGGTAGCAGTGACGGAGGCAGCTCGTACCGGCATCTACTCATACACAGGCATGGGGATTTGGGGTATCTCGGTAACCGTTCGGACGTGGCTTGTTGTGATGCCTACTGTACAGAGACCACTGCTCTGAGGACACCCGGCCCACTGCCCAGTAGGTCTACTGAGGTCCTGCGCCCTCCCTCCTGCTCATCTTTGCCGCCCGGGCGGCGTTTGCGGCGTAGAGCTTCGGACTCAAAACAACATGCGGCACCTGCCGAAGTGGGGCGAGTGACGGAGAAGCGTGCATTGACAGTTTTCGGGCACCTGTTTGCATCTGCATGCATCCGTTTAGACCATGAGCTCGCTTTAAGAGGGGCTTGGCAGCACGAGGGGACAGACCCCCCGTTGCAGTCCCCGCGCCACACACCCATGCACTTAACCAACCACCGTAGGCTGCAGGTGTCCCTACAGAACTCGCGGGGCCTCTCCAGGGCCCTGCACCACCTCCACGGCGCCTCCAGCAGAGAGTCAGGGCTGGCGGGTGATAGGTCTGGCGGGTCGAATTGTGAGAGCCGGCAGTCGCAGGCATCGCGGGAGTCTGTTTTGACACCGGTGGAGGCGCACAGGGGGGCGACTAGCTCACCAGTCAGGTCGTTGCTTGCCCCGGAAGACACAGTCAGTTGTCCCACATCCGGAGTCGTCTCGGGGGGCACCACCCCGCGATCGACGGGGGGCCACAGCTGCCCGTGCCCCCAGCAGGGACCGCCTGGTTCTACAGAGAGCCCTCGGGACCCGCAACCGCAGCGGCCATGTGGGGAAGAGCCCTCCGACACCTTGCTGCACCGACGTGCGCAGCTGTGCTTTGGGGAGGCTCTGAAAGAGGTCAGGATTGCGGTGGATGCCGTGCTGTGTGACGGGGATGTGGAGACAGTCTCAGACCTGCATGCCATTTGCCGAGGCTGCTGGGCGTAGAAAACAAGCGTACACCACCCCAGTGCCTCTGCGATTCAGACCCTGCACAATCGCTGGGGCTGGCACAGTTCTCAGAGGTTAGGATATGGGAGTTGAGCTCTAGGCGCGTCGCCGATGGACTTTTGCTGGTCTCGAGGGCCTTCGGCGGGAGGGTAGCGAACTCCGCAGGGGCAGTTGACCCTAACGGCAGCAGGAATAGCACTGCCTTTATTTGTCTTGAGACTACGAAGTAAAGTTCTCGAACTTCCCCGCGAAGCCAGTACCAAGAAGGGAGAATCGCTGAGGGACCAGGCGAAGTAGAGTGGCATATTATTGCTTTTCTCTAGAGTTGATGTGCCATGGCACAGGATTGCTAGGCGATTCTTCACATTAAAGGTTATAGCAAATAATGCTTTGCGTGGACTCCCCCTCCTGACCTTCCAAGGTTCAGCGCAGGATATGTGGACATTATTCGATGCCCTTGTCCAGGAGGATGTCCACAGTATCGCATAGAGGGGCCTTAGACGCTTTTTTAACTTGCATTTGAGGGATTCTCTAGAGTAGACCTCGCTGCAGAGTTAGCTGCACTGCGAGGTGCGTGCATTGATGCTGCGTTGCAGCCAGACCTCCCACTAGACAATGGATTATAGGGAGCAGAGTAGCTTGACTGTTGACACAGGAGCCTCCAATCCGTGTTTGGCAGTACTCGGCAGGCCGAAAGCTACTTATCTTGACTCTGCATAATAGCCTCTGCACTATGGCAAAGTGGATGCACAGTTCAAGGTTTATACAAGAGATCTTCGCTCACCATTTTGGCATCGAGGCAACAGGTATGGTCAATTCGCGATGCATTTAACCGGACACCTGGCCCATTATGCAAGGGACCTGTGCATCGTCTTGACTTGTGATCTGAGCTGAATGTATGCCCCTTAACCGCCCTACATCTTGATCGGGAAGCCTTCATGTCGAGACACACGACAGGCATTTAATTATTCAAGGAGTTAGAGAGCTCGGACGTCGAGACGAATTTCAGGAGCATTTGGCGACTGCCTTAACATTAAACAGCTGTCCTCTTATATGAACCCCTAGATACAAACAAGTGCAGTGTCTAACTACTTCGTCATTAAAGTCACGTTGACCCATTTTAATTACGTTCACTTCCTACGGGGGTTCCCCTTCGTTGAGGGACGGCGGTAGCCCCCGATGTTCGCCAAATGAGCTCCCTTTCTCCTGTTGTCTGTCGGTTGAAAGTTGGGCCCTGAACGCTGACTTATAAAACTACTCTACCCCGTCTTCTCCGAAACGCTCCATGCTGCTGGTGACGCTGTTTCAGGCCAGCATGGGTGGGCGAGCCTAAACTGCTTGGCTTTTGTATTATGTACGGTCAACAAGACTCGATGATTTGTTCCTGGGTACACCTAATAAAACTGCAAGTGTGTTGGCAGATACTTGCTGATGCTTTCAGCAGATATAAACTGCTGTGCACAAGGAGTGGTTGGTCCATGTGCAGTATCTGCCGTTATGTGGTGGGGTGTACCTCACCGAAACAAAACCAAATTCGGTTTGGAGAAAAGTGACAGCCACATACTGCACTGTTAGCGTGTGTATGTGGAAGGGTCGTGGAGTGCAGACTGGCGAAGGCCGTTGGACAACGCAGGAGCCTGCGCAGTGTTCCCGGATGCTGTACTCCACAGTGCAGCCAATAACGCATGCACCCCCTCTTGTTGAGTCGCTGTCATTATTTCTACGAAGGTCTCAGTTAAACAGACGGAAACGCAGGGTGTAACCGAAGCTACACTGTTGCGACGGGAGGTACAAGAACTTTGCGCAGTTTAAACTATGCAGAGGGCCTTCGGTGGTTCCTACAAATGGCACTTTGGCAGTTCGTTGTTGTGCTGTCGTCTGCTTGCGCTTCTTCACTAACCCTGTTCTCCCTAATTGTTTCCACTCCTGCGGCATCGGCGGCGTTTGGCTCTGGATGAGAAGATGCGTCTTGAGGTCTTGTGGAGTCTAGAGACTCGTTCGTGGAATTTTGAGGAGCAGTGCGTCCCTGGTTTCTCTGGGGATGACTGGAAGGATTCTGACCAGCATTGAATGCGGAGCCTCGAGCACGCGTGCGTGGTTGCGACACTTGGCGAGGTCTCAGAAGCGTAGCACGAGCTTCCTCAATCCTGTGCTCAATCTGGGTCCTGTACCTATCCTGCAGGATCTGCACCAGTCGAAGGCGATCTTGGAGGTCCTCCCTAGCATTACTGCATTCCCGGCCATTCTCTGGATTAACGCAGAGACCTTGGCGGGATGCATTACGCCTGTTATTGAAGCCTCGGGCCCTGCCTCGGTGCTCCCTCAACATGTCAGCGACATGTTGAGTGGCATGCTGATTAAAGATGTCCAAGTAGAACCCCAAGTGCATATAATGAATCTCGTCCTCATTCAACCTCAGGGCTGCCGCCTGTGAAGTGACAAAGCCCTCATAGTTGGTCCAACGGCCTTCTCCCAAGTACCGTAGCATGGCTCTTCTGAGAAGCATTTCCATTGCAGAGATGCCATGCTGCTCTCTCGGTGCCCATGCAGCAGCCTCTTCCTCCGGGGCTTGAAGTCGGGGGTCGCAAGACCTCAGTGCCTCGTACAGATCCTCCAAGGCTGCCGGCACCCGTGAATTTTCTGCTAGAGCCGCTATTGTTCGAGGATCTGCATTGCTAGGGGCACTCCCTCCGTGTTGTTCCCGCGGAGTCCGATAGCTTAAAGTACTACTGTCCAGAAAAGGCAAACCTTCTAGACCTGAGGAGCAATACCCACACGAATACACACACGAACACTTCTGCTGCTAAGGCCACGCAGTATCGGTGTTGGATACTTGGCGGGGATACGTCTGAAGCAACAAGCTGCAACATAAGGAACCCTACAGTCGTCTATTGGAAAAACAACTGACCTGTTGCATTGTCACTTTCACGGGGGATGCCGGCGGATTGGCTGGGAGCTGCCGTTTCCTCCAAGTTGATAACTGGTCTCATTAAATTCTCATCATGATATTCCTGTGGGCGAAGTGCGCTGGTATTTACATGTGTCTCCTGCGCCTGGCTTTGTGTAGAAGGCTCCAGCTCTTCCTTTTCTTGATGGTTCTCCGGCAAGTTTTCACTCTGCTGTTGCTGCTGTTCGTCGTGCGGTTGTTGCCTACGTTGAGCCAATTGCCTTTCTTTGCGCTTGCGTTGTTCCTTCATTAAGAAGAGTTGGTGCCTCAACTTGCCGGACATGCGCCGCCACACAGCTCTTGCGTACTGCACACGCAGGAAAAACACCAATCACGAAATCATGAAGCACTACATATAATTTTTCACGTAATAGTTTTAGAAAAGTTGTGTTATAGCAGGGCATGTTTTGGTTGTCCCTTACTTCGACGTCATCACGGAAAATATGGAGAGGCACTCCGTTGGCGTTGCACGGGGCTCGAGAGAGTTGGGGTCCACCACGGTAACCATGCTGGGTTCCCATGCCTCTGGGAATCTGAGGGAAGTGTGGGGTGTGTCTGTCAGCCGCGCGACCGCCTTGCCCGGTGATATGAAGTGCGTCACGGTGAGGGTAGTGGTGCATGTTTCCTGGTGGGTGATAAGGGGAACCTCCATGACGTCTGCCGTTCTTGCCTGCAAAGTATCTGGGGTCTCCTTGTTGCTCGCGTCTGTCGAGCTCGGCCTGCAGCGCCTCTCGTTCCTCTTGTATTTTATCCCGCGCCTGCTCTAACTGCTGCTTGTGATAATCCTCCATTCCGTAAGGAATCCACAACCCAGTGCTGTCGTAGAATCCCATCGGCGTGGGATCAGGAACCCAAGCGGGAACAACGTGCCTGTGGTTACCGTTGACGTCGTTCGGGTTTCCACCGCTGCTAATGATGCTAGAGTGAAGTTGCTGCCGCCGCTGCAGCTTTCCGAGGTACCGATGTTGCTGCTCAAGGTATACAATGCGTTCCTGCACGAACCTGGGATGCTGCCACTTCCCTTGTTGGTGGTTGAGATACTCTTGCTGCTCTTGTAAGAATCTGAGTTGCTGCTCCAGGTATTGCTGCTGCTGCTGCAAATCTCTTTGCTCCCCATCGGAAACGCGTGGTCGCTGCCAGCGTCTGTGATTGTACGGGAGGCCCATGTTCCTCAGGCTTGGTCGTTCTAGGTGGGCTTGCTGCTGTTCCAGGTAAGCTTGTTCCTGTCGTAGATGTTGCCACTGTTGCTCCAAGTGTGCCTGCTGTTGCATCAGCTCCTCACGGATTGCCTCTTCGCCAGCGCCTGGCTTATTGGGGTGGCTCTTCTCTTCTCTGTCTTTGCCTTTCTCTTGCCTTTCTTTCTGCGCCCTCGAGGATTGCCTCTCACGGTAAGCCTGCCACTGCTCTTCCAGCTGAAAGTGCTGCTCCTCCAAGTACCTAGACTGCGCCAGCAAATATTGTTGCTGCCGCTGCAGGTTTGCGCGCTGTTGCGCGTAGGATTGATGTCCACCACGCTGCGGCTGCCATCCCTGCCTATATCGTTGTTCATGATGCTGCTCTCCATGTGTTCTGCCATTGTAGTTTTGCTGCTGATTATTCTGTTCCTCTGTTTGCTCTGTCTGCTGGCTCTGCTGGTTGACGCCAGCTTCCTTTGTCTCCTCAGGTTGCTGGTTTGGTTGTGCTTGCTGCTGTTCTTGCTGCTGCGGTCGATGCTGCTGGTTTGTTAGCATTGGCTGTTCTATCACCAACTGTATCTCGTCTGGAGACAAAGGGCGGGACTCCCCGTCTGGAACATCCGTGGGTCCAGAATTTCGAGCCTAGAAAAACAAGATCAAAACGCAGTACGAAATTTGGTGAATGGAACGGTCCTCTAAAACGTTTTAGGTAATCACCTATTTAAGGAATGAAAAGGCTAGCAAATATGCAAAATAACATTTAGCCAGCTTACGGAGTCGCGCTGTGGTGGAGGGGGTGGCGGGGGAAACATATATCCCGGTGTATTAGGCATGAAGTATCCATTTGGCTGACGCAGAAGTAAACAGAGGACAGACGCCAAGCATTTTAGAGCAAGAAGAAATCAGCTGCAGGTTAGGCATTTTTCAAGGGACGATTCTAGAAATCTTTATTCGAACTTACTAGATGGGACTGCTGGTAATAGCCGGAGGCAATAATTTTGCTCCAAACTCCTCGATTGTTTGCAATGTACGTGCGGTGACCGTGGATCAGGAACTGGGGAAGTTCTTGACGGGGTATGCCGCCGCAACGACCATAGTGTTGTAGATATTGTTGCCACAGCTGGTGGGAAATATAGTGAGGCTTGATATGTGACTGCAGGTATGACTGCTGCTGTAGCTGTAGTGCTTGTTGTAGCTGCAGTTGCGACTGTTCTTGCTGAGGCTGCTGTTGCGACTGGTGTTGCTGTTGCTCGTGAGGTTGCTCTTGTGCCTGGTGTTGCTGCTGGTGTTGTGGTTGTAAATGAGGCTGTTGCTGCATAGGCCACCATGCTGGCTGCTTTTCTTGTTGGAGTTGTAGTTGTGGCTGTTGCTGTGTGTACTGCCCGGAGAATTCCTGAGGATGCAATTGCTGAGGATGCAAAGGTACTTGTCTATCGACGATGTATGCTCCTCCCACACGTCTGGGTCCCCAGGTTCTTTGTTGTGTGCTGGCGTCAGGGTGGTTGTTGTAGGAGTGAGGCTTGATGGGGACAGCAGCCTCGTCTAGTGACGGCCTGCTGTCGTAGATACGGGCGCCACGTCCCCCGCGGCCTCCTATGTGATTTATCCTTCCCCGATGTTGATTGTATTGAGACTGGGCATCGTAATGAGTGGGTCTTGAGGAACTGCGAGGGTCCGCTTCCTGACCTCTTGGTATAGCCTCGATCATGTTATTTTCGCATGAGGACAACTGTTGAGCTTCCGCTTGAGATAAAGACACCAACGGCGCAGTGGAATGCCCGTCATATATGTCGGGGAGTTCTACTGGGGTCAGGTTCGTCTCTGACTCGGAAGTCGTGCCCCTAATCAGAGTATAGCCATTCCTTCTCTCTTCTGCTTCCACTACGGCATCCTGACCTGCGGATGTTTGCACAGCGGCACCCTCGGAAAGTCCTGCTGCTGCAGGGGTTGAATCCTGGCTATTTTCCTGTTGTTCAGGTGAAGCTTGTGTTGCTTGGGCCTGCATTGCTTCCGCTGCTGCACGGACCACATCCGCGGCGTTCCAGACTTGCTCGTGTGCCGAATTTATTCCCTCATTTGGAGTGGTCACAGCTGAGCAGCGCAAGACAGTACCGCATGGTTGTGGATGGTTCAAATTTAGCTCTGAAGAAAAATTGGGGTATGACTGGCTGGTTGAATCAATCCAAGCACTTCCTGATGTGGCCGTTTAAATATACTTTAGGGCTACACAGCATGCGGCCACTTTGCCAAACTATCTGTCTACCTTACCGCAAGAATGGCTGGGGGACGAAGGGGGGGCTGGACATTGAGGTGGAGTGTTGTTCTCCACGCCTTCAGGGTGTACAGGTCCGCAGGACACATATGCGGACGTGGCAAACAGGGCAAGAAGATGGATTAGGGCCACCTTGAAGGCGAACTGTACCCTGAGGACACAGAAACAGAAGAAAGAGTTTATTGTAAACCTGCTTTATGAACAGGCGCACCACCACCAAAATGCCTCTTATCGACTTGAAGTGCGCGGCCTGTGAGACCTTTCCAAGGTCCTGTGGAATTTTTCGCTTCCCTACTAAACTCCACTTTTTCCGACTGTTCCACACAATTATATCAAGTACGTTAGAATGAAGGGCAATTAATAAGAGCTCTTAGGCAGTGCCTGCAAGAAAGGTCTTGGTAGTTAGATAGCTGACGACAACACTGGAGGACCAGGTACCAGAGACTGCCCTTTCTTGTTTGGGCCACGCGGACACAAATAAAGCGCACATTATTTCTCAAAAATGATAGGAATGACTCTTAAAGCTTTGTATTTGTGGGCTGTTTCTTCTATAGAAGGGGTTGAGGCACTTACTGGGGGTTCGACAAACAAGAACGGCGTTTCATTTTCGCTAGGTGGTGTTCGACCGTGGTTGTAGAGTACAGCGCAGTAGTGTGTGTATAAGAAAGTAAAGAAGAGTTGAAAATGCTATTCAAATAATATTATACAATGCAAAAAAGATGTGTGTATTCTTCATGAGCGAGTTTCGGAATAAACTCAACTGAAAGGCAATCGAGTCCTCGATGCGCGCGGTCACCACCAACCGGCGGGGTGACCCCCAGTGGTCTAGCGAGCCATCGCGGCTTGCCAGCCACGGCAAGTAATCCTCTTTGTTGTATTTTTTCCACCTCTCTCCACTTTATTTAATTTTTGTCTACGAAATGAGTATAAAACTCCACAAATTGTTTGCGTATCTAAGGCCCGTTTGACTCCATCCAGAATTCGAGCACCCACTCCGTCCAGTTCTAGCGGTCACACTGGACAACACGCCTGTGTCTGGGACGGAAGCGATCAGCTTTTATCTCACTCTTACCCACCCATTTTGTTTTCCGATTGCGTCTAAATCTAATTTCTTTCCTTAGAAACCTCCTACTTAGAGCATACAGCGGCTGGCCCGCGCTGCGGAGTGCGCGAGTGCCCCTTGCAATGCCTGCTCGCAACCCGCTCAGGCACAAGGCACAAGCCCTTGCCAGCCGTTTGTGTCGAAATGTGTTGGGCTAAATTTGGTTTCTTGCACTGCATATATCCAAGTAATGTAATGATTCCACCACTATGGGGACGAGTTCAGGTAGGCATAAATGTAGGACGACTTGGAGTTCTTTTAGACTTGAGGGGATCGCGAAAACAGCTCCATAGCAAAGGAGTGTGGCAAGCAAGATCCGTAGAGCCAGATTTGCAGTGAAACACTTACAACTTGCATATGCCACGTGGAAAGGATGCAAACAGCTACTTACAGCTCATGTCTGCCTCCAGCCGGTTGCAAGCATAACAATGCTATGGCGAGTTCTATTGAATAATCAAACCAGTCAGGGCAAGCAAGTACATTCCTCTTAAAAGCGTTTTAGAGTCATTCTGTTTAGAGTCAAGCTGTTTTGAGCATAAACTGCGGTACGTACAGCGATGAAGATGCCGATCCCCCGCTCAAAGGAGTCGTGAGCGCGGACTACCAAACGTATGTGTACAGCTCTGTCAAGCATAATGGTAGGACAGTCGACATAAGTTGAAGTCTAAATAGGGGTACAAGGACAGAAAAAATAAAAGAGCCATCAACCGACTCGCTCTGTACAGGCTGCCACGCGGCGGTTCGACTTCTGGAGGCACTCTTCTACTACAGACAACGGTTGCAGTACGTAGTCTCCACCACTTTATCCACTCACTAAGCTTTAGCGAGGGAGTAAATTTTGCACTTTTTTTCAGCAAGGTTACAAACAGAAACCCCCAACAGAGAACCGACCACTCTGGGTTGGCTCTCCTTCGGGGGCTTTCTGCCCCCTCATGCGCTGGAGGGGACAGGGGGCGGAGGTTGTTTTATCGGTGGAAGGCAAGGTGCATGCAACGCACAGATTCCCACCCCTGAAGGAGACAGGGATTGGATGCCTCAGTGTAGCAGAGGGGGTTAAGAACCAGGTATACACATGATAGCCCTGCACAGGGGACAGTCGATCCACTGGGGAAAGAAACCTTTGGTAAAAGGGACACTGGCTCAAATGTAAAAAGATACAAACAAGTAAGGTGATGAATACAGCGGGTAACGATGGGGACACAAGGGAGAGTTGAAGGAGACACAAGGAGACCCCCGAAGGACAAAGGAGACTGTTGAGAACCGACAAAGGGACCGAGCGGGGACATAGAAGCCAAGACACAGGGAAGACGAAAAGCCAGCATGAGCAACAAAACAGGAGACAGAGGACATCTATTAAGAAGACAACAAGCAAGAGGAAACACAAGACGTAAACGGGAGGTGACGGGGATCGATGGGGGCGGAGCGTAACGGAGGACAGACAGAGGGACATCCTCACCCACTACCAAGGCCTTCTTCCCATGTCTAAAAGGGAATATGAGTCAATAAAAAGGGAAAAACCATGAAAGGGCAAGAAATTAAGGGCCTTAGGGAAGCGTGGGAGGGCCCTTGCCGGTTGGTGGGCCCCCGACATGGGGCCCACCAACCGACGGTCCACCACCCGGGGGCCCCACACGGTGGTGTTAAAGGTACAGTTGCTCTATACCTGAAAGGGGATATTTTATTTAAAAAAAAAATCTATTTAATGAGCTCGATGAGAAGGCCCTTGACACCCCAGTCTGTGTAATGCGTGATTGGGGACAGTTCATTGTGGCTGTCTCCTTCCTTCTATTCAGTGGCAAGCAGCGCCTACTAGCAGATACTGTGCCTTCGTGTAGTTGCATGCAATTACAACGGCTTACACTCTTCTTTAGGTCCCCAGGTGGCCAATAATAAACGAGCTTCTGTGTCAGCCAGGGGCCCCTCAATTTCCGCTTGGGGGCCCCCCTCTCCCTGTATCAGGGGCCCCCGCTCGATCTCTAGATGAAGCCACCAGCCATGAAACATCAAAATATCGTGAGCCGCTGCCTCACGAGCGCTGCAGTTGCGGCAACTGCAGCAGCTGCAGCAGCTGCAGCTGCTGCAGCAACTTCTGCTGCGGGATCGCATGCAATCGAGGCTGCAAAGGCCTCACACTGAATTCATAGACTCCTAGACTATTAACATGCAGGGGGCTCGTACGATCCCTGGAAGGGTACTTAGGGCCCCCCCTCTAAGGGCCCCTTGGGGGCCCCTGTTCCTGCTTCGTTCCCAAGAAGAGACTCTGAGAGCCACGAGGAGGCACATTTTATATTGTGTGTCTTCTTTTGTCTCCTTGAGGTGTATGCATGTCCCTTGTGCCTCTGCTGCTGTAAGGGCGAGGACACATTACGTCCTTAAGGATCCCTTGTCAGCCCCAAAGTCAGTTGCATGCGCATTTAGCACAAGCATGCATAGGATACAGGAGACAGCAGCATTAGAGGGCACGGAAGAGGAGACACTTCCTCCCCTAGACCTCACCGTTCTTAGACAGGACATTGAGGAGTATCTGATCCCCAGCAGCAGCAGCACCAACAGCAGCGGCAGCAATCACAAGAAACCAGCAGCCGAGCGCCTCCTTGAGTATTTGCCATTGTTGAGCTCTTCTAGACTACAGCAGCTTCCTGCTGCTGACCTGCTGCTGCTGCTGCGCGTGTATAGTCGGCTCCTACCTGCTGTTCCCCCATCTACACCGGCTGCTGCAGCTGCTTCTGCTGCAGCTGCAGCACTAGAGGGAAAAGCCATAAGCAGCACCAGCAGCAGCAGCAGCAGCAGCAGCAGCACGCCTACAACATCAGATAACAGAGGTGCCATCTGTCTCCTTCTTAGAAGGGGACTCGTTGCTATCATGAAACGCCCCCTTGACTTCATGCTGCCTTCACAGCTACCTTGTAAGGCACTGCTGCATCTGCTGCATCTGCTGCTGCTGCTTCTGGTGCTTCTGCTGCTTCAGCCCCTTTCGTGCTGCTGTTGCTGTTGTCGTGAGATATACCCAGTGCTGCTCATGTTGTCTGTTTTCTTCTTTTGTTGTAGCCTGGGGTGTATGTACACCTGGAGTATTATAAAGAATGAGTAGTTGGTAGACACTACAGCAGGAATATCTATGCTGCTGCTGCTGCTGCTGCTGGCTTCCCTGTCTCCACAGGTCTCGTGGCTGTCTCCGCTTGCTTGCCCCCCTCGGCTGTCCCCTTTCATTTTTGGCGGTGTCTCCTTAGAAGGAGCGCGGACGTTGCTCGTCTGCTGTCTCCTTCTGATGCTGCACGGCTACTACTGGGCATTGCCTGTCTGCCCCAGCTTCAAGGTACTACTACCACCAACAACTGTCCCCTCTCGGAACCGTTGCTGCTGCTGTTGCTGTTGCTGTTGCTGCTGCTCTTGCTGTTGCTGCTGCTGCTGCTGCAGTTGCTTGTGATTCCTGCTCTTGAAGAACAGCTGTTCGTCCGACTCCTGTTTTTCCTGTCTCCTAATGCTGCAGAGGATGATGAGGTTCGCCGTGCAGCTGCTGCCATTTGCTATAGGCTAACAGCAGCACCGGAGTGTCTGCAGCAGCAGCGGGAGTCTCTTTTGAATACAATGGAGGCCCTGCGGAGGCTGCAACTCTTGCATGTCCCCTTGTTGACAGATATAGGTAAGTAACTCTCCTACTCCCTTACACCGCCTTTCGAGTGTCTCCTGGTCCGCTTTTTGTGTCTCTTTGGCAGTACACCCTCATTGCATGCAACCTCTTGTCTCCGTCTCTTTTTTCTTCTGTGTTGACCTGCAGCTCGCGCGCTGCAGATGTCCCTTGGCACGGGGGCCCACAGTAAATCCCATAAGAAAGGCTCCTCACGTAAGAATATGAAGACTTCTTCAGGGAGGTCCTTGAAGGGCCTTGACTCTCCCTCGTTGCCTACTGATGGCCCTGAGGGTCTCCGCTGCTCGAGCCATCAAGGTCTACGAGGGACAGGAGACAAGACGCTGATGGTGGCAGCTCTTAGATGTTTTGCTGCTACGAAGGCGACAGACTTTCAGACACTATTCCGCGGCCTTGCAGACAACCTTGTGGAGGTATATTTGTCCCTCTTGCCTCCTGGCGTGTGCAGCAGGAGCTTTCGCTATCTGCTGCTCACCGGGTGGTGCATGCATTATTGCTCACGTATTGCAGTCAGCTCAGCTATGTAGCTTTGCACAACAGGCTAAGGGAACGGCGTGACCAATCTCCTCGTGTTGCAGCTGCAGCAGGATGCAGTCCTATCGCATGTCCCCTCTGACTGTGCAGGAGGTGGAGACACTCAACTTGAGGGAGACAGCCCAAGTGCTGTCTGCTTTAGGCGCTCTTAACTGTTACCCAGAGAAGCTCATCGCCAACCTACTCCCCCATGTAGCTGCCTTGTAAGAAGGGCACCTTTTGTACATTAATCAAGTTTAGCATCGAGGCATACAGCTCTAAATGCCTTTTTGCGTTGGGGGATGAGGAACGCGGCAACACGCAGAGGCCTGCCTGTTGTTCTCTTTGTGTTGACTGCAGGCTTGCAGCACAACAGGCCACCGTGTCAGGAGACCAAAGGGACCCAACGACAGCAGCAGCGAAAACTGCAACATCTCCTGCTGCTGCTGCTGCTGTTACAACAGATACGCTGCGTATCTTGCGGTCTTTGGGGCAGCTGCAGAAGCGCGACTCTGCTGTGCTGAGGGAGGTAGCGGCTGTCCTGACAAGTGCAGCTGAGATGAAGCGTCTCTCCGTACGTGTCTCCCTTTTACCGTATATCGAGGCTAATGGCTAGGTAGCCAGAACCGCAATTAGCTAGCTAGATAGCCAAATGTCTACTCAGCTAGGCCTTATGAGATGTTTCCCTTGGCGGCTGTGCGTATTGCTAGTGTATTGGCGGGTAGAGTGATGCCGCAACTCTGGTGCTGCTGCTGCATAGTCTTTCCTATGGGGAACCGAGTCGAGGGCATGCACGGGAAATGGAGACACGTGGGGGGACAATTTATTTTGTATTTACCTGTCCCTTTCTATTGTCTATCCGTACGTAGGTAAGAGAATGTGTGACCGCGCTCTACGATTGCTACCGCCTAGACCTATGGCACCCCCCCTTAGGGGAGAAACTACTCGGCTGTATCCGGGACCATAACAGCTCCAGTAAGACACCCTTCAACGAGTATTGCCGCCGCCGCAGCAGCAGCTGCTGCAGCAGCAGCTGCTGCTGCTTCTGTTTCTTCGAAACTCTCCTTCGTGGTGTTAGGGATCCAACACACTGCTGCCTGCTGTCTTTTTCTTTCGCCTGTGTAGTAAGGAGTAATTCCTGTTAGTTGTAGAGTCTCCTTTACTTATGCCTTTTTATTTCTTTATAATTAGTTATTCTTTTCTATTTATTTATCTTTTTTGTCTCTGCAGCCTTGTTGGAGGCCCTCGGGTTGCAAGGTGCAACGAATTTGTTGTTGGCCCTTAGCTATTTCAGACGTAACGAGCTCCCTATCTTTGATGCCCTTCTCTCCCAGGCAAGAACAGTTGCTGTTGCTGCTGCTTGTTAGGTCTGCTTTGCTGTTGCCTCCTCCTTTTTCTCTGCCCTCTTCTTTCTTATTACACCTTCACATCGGTACCCTATGGCAGGGGCCTCCAGGAGGGGACCTCAAGTCCTTTCCTGCCTATTGTTCGCGGCTGTGCATGCGTTGTGCTGCTGCTATAGATGCTACGATACGTCCACTGCCTCTCTACGCCAGGCATCTTTCAGCTGCAGACTGTTGAGCTCGCCTTCAGGTAGGATTTATTCAGCAGCTGCTTAGCCGCTTAACAGGACAGATCCAGCCCCCCCATAGCCCCAATCATTATAGGCTTGCTCCTGCATGCATCAACGTTTATTTGTTCGTGCTGCTTCCTGCATGCAGGGCTGGCCATATACCGTTTACGACTGAGTCCCTCAGCGGGGCAGCCAGAGATGTCCTCCATAAAGCTAGAGCCACGGAGACAGAACCAGAGGCACCATGTATCTCCTCCTTGCAGGAGACAGTGGCGAAGGCCGCCACCTTTCTGCAGTGTCATTACTACTCAGAGGCAAGTTCACCGTGGTAGTAGGGAGAGCCCAACAAACCATCATCAGCAGCAGCAACAACAACAACAGCAACAGCAACAGTCATGATTGGCACCACCAACAGCGAGGAATACCCTCTCCCTTAGCTGAGGGTTGTTCCTGACTTCTTCCTTCCTGTGCTGTCTCCCTTGAGGCTTGCCTTCCTAGTTCGCCTGCTGTCTCCGCAGGTGTCTCTTGGCCCCTACTCAGTTGACTTCGCACAGCCTCTAACTGGAGAGGATCTGCATGACCAGGGAGAGAAGAGACAAAGGGACCCCAAGGCCTCTCTTGTGGGAGAAGATGGCCGCTGGTCTCCATCAGGCATGTCCCAACCTATATTATGCACGTGCTGAGTCCGGCCTACTGGGCATGCTCTTCTTGATGCAGCAGCAATAATAGTGTTGCTGCAGCACTAGGAGCTGTGGCGTCTGTACTGCAGTGACGGGGGAAGACTCTGGGGAAGTGTTCTGTAGCCTTTTGCACTGCATGCTGCTTCTGGTGAGGACGCAGAGAAGTTGCTGTTGCTAATGCTGCTGCTGTTGCTGCTGTTGTTGCTGTTGTTGTGTCTTAGCTGCTGAGGAGCTAAGGGCAAAGGCCGTCGTCGTGGAGGTAGACGGCCCCCAGCACTTCTACAGAGACTCTCTGCACTGGTAAGGACGATGAGGACAGAGGCAGAGGGGCTAAAAACAGCACATGTAAGAGGAGACAGGGAGACAGAAGCAGCAAGTCAGCAAGAAGAAGTAGCAGGATACTAAGAGACACTTATACAGGAGCAAAAAAGGACAGATAAAGAGAGATGCAGATAAAGGAATTATTTGCATGCATTGTGTGTGTATTAATGGCAGGAATTCTTCCTCTAAGCTAAAACATCGAATCTTAACAAGACTGGGTAAGGTATTTGCTGCTTATTTATTCCTTGTAGCTGCTGCTGCTGCTGCTGTAGCTGCATGCAGCAGCTGTGCTGCAGGAGAGCCTCCTTATCATCTGCTGCTGCCTGCTGCTGCTGCTGCTGCTGCAGGCTACCGCGTTGCTCATATTCCTTACTACGAGGTGTTGCCTCTAAAGAAACTGAGAGATCTTCGCGCTTACGTTAGGTGCGTGCATGCACATTCACTAATGTGTCTCTTTTATTTCCCTTTATTCTCTGCTGCTTACACAAGAGAAAAGGAATAAATAGATAAATAAATAAATAAATAAATAAATAAATAAATGTTTGTCTCTCTCTCTCTCTGTCTCTGCAGCCGAGCTGTCGCGCATGCATTACACCCTGCAGCAGGATCGAGTATAGATCCCGATGTTTATATACACAGTATAGAGGGGGAGGGTTCCTTACAGGAAGGGGCCCCAGCCCTTAGCCATATACTTGCAGGAGAGGGGCCCCTTGGGCCCTGTATGCATGCACCTAGTGGGCCCTTGTCTAGTTACTCATCAGGAGTAGAGGAGGGAGAGGAGACACAAAAGGAGACACCACAACTAACAAGAGCACTAAGACAGCAAGCAACGAAGGCCCGACTAGGAGACAGGAAGAAGTCTCTTGCTATCTCTCTTATACAATGGAGGAGACAGAAGAAAAAAGAACAGAGAATGCATGCAAAGGAGCAACAAGAAAATAAAAGAGACAAAGGAGACAAAGGAGACACTTATGAGCACAGCAGCAGCAAGGCATATGCACACTAATATACCGTCTACTGAAGGAAGACACAGGAGGAGAGTCCCTGTATCCTGCTGCTGCTGCTGCTGCTGCTGCAGCAGCAGCATAGAAAAACAATCATAAGGATTTAATTATTTATTTTTTTTTGTTAATTATAAATAGTCTCCTTATTTACATAACTTAATAAATAAATAAATAATAATAGTATTATATTATTAGTAGTAAGAAAAAGAGACAAATATATTATAATACATCTCTTATCTATCTTATCTCCCTCTTCCCTCCCCTGTCTCCTTGCTGCTTATTGTTAAGAAAAAGGAGACACCTTGTATTGTTAAGAAAAAGGAGACACTTTGTCCTTATATAGGCAGCGTATATATAACAGCAGCAAATAGAGGAAGGAGACCTGCCTATACACCCCAACATAACTAAGGTGTTGTTAGTGCATGCATTTACTAGTGACTATTGTGGTTTATTTCTGCTTGCCTCCTTGCTGCTGCTGCTGCTGCTGTTGCTGCTGCTGCTGTCTTTTTGCTGTTAGGTTAGTGTTTACGTATCGTTGCCGTTAGACACAAAGGAGACAGGAAAAGACACGAGGAGACAGGAGACAGGGGAGGAGTAAAGGTGTCTCTATATAATAACTTTGTTTTTGCTGCAGCAGCAAGTTGCTGCTGCTGCTGCAGCAGCAGCAGCAGCAGCAAACTGCCTTTCTTACCTAAGTAGGCAACGAGACGGTCCTTACTACTCAACTAAGGGGGAGACAACTAAATAAAGGGGGTCCATCCCCCTAAACCCTAAACCCTAAACCCTAAACCCTAAATACTTAAGAGGTAGAAAAGGAGGGGAAAAAGGAAAAATTAATTAAGCAGCAGCAAACAGCAGCAAACAGCAGCAGACAGCAGCAGCAGCAGCAAGACGTTCTTCTTGTATGATGGTGTGCACAAATAGAATAATAAAGAAAAATAACAATAAATAAATAATAATTATTTATATTTATATTTATTTATTTATTTATTTATTTATATTTATATTATATCTTTATTCTTTTTTTTATAGATGTATCGGTGTGGTGTGGCAGGTAAGGAATGACCAGCAGCAGCAGCAGCAGCAGCAGCAGCAGCAGCAGCGACAAAACGGCAGCAGCGCTCTCTGTCGCTTGGCGCGCTGGAGCTGCTGCTGGTGTTGCTGCAGCAGCAGCAGCGGCAGCAGCTGGGGCTTTTGCTGCTTCTTGTCGTGGCTGCAGCAGCAAACAAGGGGAATATAATCATCTTCTTTGTTGCTTTATTTATTAATTAATTAATTAGGGATTAAGCAGTTTGCTGCTATAATAGGCAGCAGAAGAAGAGATTGGTGCTGCTTCCTGCTGCTACACAGCTGCTGCTGCCGCTGCAGCTACACCTGCTGCTGTTGCTGCTGCTGCAGTCGCAGTTGCTGCTGCTGCTGCTGCTGCTGCTGCAGCTGCTGCAGCTGGTGGAGAGGAGCCTCCTCTCTCTCTCTCTTTCCCCGTACAATAAGAGGGCCCCTTACCTGTTTTCTTTTTTCTGTTTTTTTGCATTGGGTATATAAAATACCCTTTGCCTTTTGCATCGTTTTACGTTATTCCTCTTTTTTTCTTACTTTAAGAGGGCCCCCAGAAGACCACTGCAGCAGCAGCAGCAGCAGCAGCAGCAGCAGCAGTAGTAGCAGCCGCAGCCGCAGCAGCAGCAGCAGAAGCAGCGGGACTCCTCCCCTCCTACTACTTTTCTACTCCTAATACTTTTACTTATACTAATTCTTACTACTCCGCAAGTTGCCTTGCTTCCGCGCTGCAGCGCAGCAGCAGCAGCAGCAGCAGCAGCAGCAGCAGCAGCAGCACAGCCACACGCGGCGCTGTCTTTTGTTTTTCGCAGTTTTCCTTTCTTTTCTTTTTCTTCCCCCTAAGGGCTCAGCAGCAGCAGCAGCAGCAGCAGCAGCAACAGCAGCAGCAGCTGCCACCGCCGCTATCAGAGACGCACAGACAGGGAGGCAGGCAGGCCGAAGACGCCCAACGGGAATCGCAGCAGCACCTGCAGCAGCAGCAACAGCAGCAACTGCAGCAGCAGCAGCACAGAAGGGGCACGATCAGCCACAGCCGTCGCAGTAGCAGCAGCAGCAGCAGCAGCAGCTGGTGCAGGGGCCCCCCTACTTTTATTTTTTCTCTCTGGCTTGCCAATACAAGCGCGAGGCAGGAAAGACACCGAGAGAGGGGCCCCCCTATCTATAAAAGACCTTCTCTCTCTTCCTGCTGCTGCTGCTGTTGCTGCAGCAGCAGCTGCTGCCGTCCAAGATAATTATATAAGACGTCATCATGTTAGTAAGAGGACGAGGACCGCAGCAGCTGCTGGAGAGCGGCAGCAAGCAGCAGGGGGGGGCCCCTATAACATCTCTGTTACAAAGGGCCCCCCAGGGTTTTAGGGTACCAACAGCAGCAGAAGGGGGCCCCCAGGGGCCCCTAGCAGCAACTTGCGGCCTATCGCAGCCGCTAGGTACAGAGGGTACTGTACCCATTGAGCTGCTGCGGTGTAGGGCAACAACGCGGCTGCTGGAGCTGCTGCAGCAGAAGCAGAGTGCTGCTGCTCCTCCTCCTATAGACAGGTTTAGCTGCAGCACAGCTACAGATAGCAGCAGCAACAGCAGCAACAGCAGCAACAGCAGCAGGAGTGCGCATGCAACCGACAGCTACGGCTCCTCCTCCTCTGTTTGCTCACAAGCTTCCGAGGATGAACCCACACAACCGCTTTCTTTTCGCATGCAGCAGCAGCAGCAGCAGCAAAAGCAGCAGCAGCAGCAAAAGCTGCAGCAGAAGCAGCAACGACACCAGCAGCAGCTTCAGTGGAAGCCTATTATGCAGCTGCAGAAGCAGCAGCAACAGCAGCAGCAGCATCAAGCCCAGCCACAGCAGAAGCAGCAGTGGCAGCAACAGCTGCAGCAGCTGCAGCAGCAGCAGCAGCAGCAGCAGCAACAGGCGCCTCAGAGACAGGTCCAGCGAACTGTGTGTCCGCAGTCAGGTCGCCAGCTCAGTGTCCCCACTGACCAGCAGCAGAAGCAGGAGCTGCAGCAGCAACAGCTGCAGCAGCAACAGCTGCAGCAACAGCGTTTGCAGCAACATCAGCAACAACGGCCGCAGCAACAGCGGCAGCAGCAGTGGCTGCAGCAGCAACAGGAGCAACAGCAGCAACAGCAGCGCCAAGAGCCGCATCAGCAGCAACAACGGCAGCGTATGCGGCAGCGACGCAAGCAGCAGCGGCAGCCGCCGCCTGCTCAGCAGCAGCAACAGCAGCAACAGCAGCTACAGCTGCAGCAGCAGCAGCAGCAGCAACAGCAACAGTCGTTGCTGCAGCATCTGCCACAGCTTTTACCGCAGCACGTGCAGCGGCCCACTTACCAGCACCAGCAGCAGCAGCTGCAGCTGCAGCGACAGCAATCGCAGCAGCAGCAGCAGCAGCAGCAGCAGCAGCAGCAGGCACGCAGCGAGCTGCTACGGCTCCTGGATGCAGGCGTTTGTTTTAAAGGGTCCAACGCCACAAGGGGTCTCCCTAGCAGCAGCAGCAGCAACAGCAGCAACAGCAGCAACAGCAGCAACAGCAGCATAAGGGGGACAGAGAGGGCAGCGGTTGCTGCTCCCTCTATGTCCATGAGACCAGCAGCAGTACCAGCAGCAGTAACTCCTGTAGCTCCTGCTGCTGCTGCTGCTGCTGCTCTTCCTGCTCCTTGTCCTGCTGCTGCAACAGGAGCAGCAGCAGGAGCAGCAGCAGGAGAACAGAGGCAGCGACCCAATGAGGTGTCTCCTGGTGCATTTGCTGCTTCCCTCTTTATGCGGATCCCTGATGCATCAGCGATCCCCTTACCTGTCTCCCTTTTGTCTTAGGGAAGGAGACAATAAAAGGAGACAGTTAATAAGGAGGAGGGGAGACAGCAAAGGGGGACAGCAGCAAGAAGAAAAGGAGACACTAAAAAAAAAAAGAATAAAGGAGACACTTTATTTAATTATTTAACGGGGGGGAGGCCCTCGTGCTGTATGCATGCATGCAATTGTCTCTTCTATGGGGCCCGTATGTAGGCCCCTAGGCAGCCCGCAACAACAGCAGCAGCAGCAGCAGTGGCAGCAGCAGCAGCAGCGGCAACAGCAGCATTAGCTGTTCTTGCTGCTGCTGCTGCTGCTGCTGTTTCTGTTGCTGTTGCTGTTGTTGTACGGCGCCAGCTGCTTCTATTAGTGACGGAGTAGCTAGAGGTGCAGCAGCAGCAGCAAGTGCTGCTGCTGCTGCTGCACCCTAAGAGGAGACACCTCGTTTATCTGGAGGGACATGAACATACATGCGGCTTTTTTTTTTGTCGCATCTTGCAGCAGCAGCAGCAGCAGCAGCAGCAGCAGCAACAGCAGCAGCAGCTGCTTCTGCTGCAGCAGCAGCAATAGCTGCAGCGGCAGCAGCAGCAGCAGCAGCAATTTGGCGTCAAGGGAAGACACACAGCAGCAACACCCCCTGCAGCAAAAAAAAAGGTCATATAGACCCTGTAGGGTACTAGGGGCCCCCTGAGGGGCCCCCCATTTTTTGTGCTACAGCTGAGAGGAGATACCTCTATAGTCTAAAGGGACTTGAGGGGGTGCAGCAGCTGCAGCTGCAGTTTAAATAGCAGCAGCAGCAGCAGCAGCAGCAGTAGCTGCAGTTGGTACAGCAGCAGCAGCAGCAGCTGTTCTCCTGCTGCTGCTGCTGCAGCCACAGCAGCAGCAAGAAGATCTGCTGCTAGCGGGGATTGTCTCCCCGCGGGTCCCTGTTTTATGGGGGCATCTCGTCGCAGCAGCAGCAGCAGCAGCAGCAGCAGGAGTACAAGCAATAACAGCAGCAGAGCAGCAGCATTGGCATCCTCTGTTGCTGCTGCTCCTGCTCCTGCTGCTGCTGCTGCTGCGCCTTGCGCAGTTGAGGCCTTTATTGCCTCTACCTCAGCTGTTTTGCGGTGTATAGGCAGCTCTATTTGCTGCTAATGGTTTGTACACTTTGGTGTGGGGAGGGCCCGCATGGCCCCACACTTTTGCTGCCGCTGCTGCTGCTGCAGCAGCAGCAGCAACAGCAGCAGCAGCTGATGCAGCAGCAGCAGCAATAATAATAATATAATAATAATAATTGGCATTATTTATTTAATGAAGGGAAGGAGACAACAGGAGATAGGAAAGGAGACAAAGAGAGACAGGAAAAAGGAGACACTTATTTCTTTTTTTTTTTTTGTCTATTCTCTTTTATATCTCCTTGTGTCTCCTGTGTTTAATTAAGCCCGGAAGCAGGAACTGCTGCTGCTGCTGCTGTTGCTGCTGCTGCTGCTATTGCAGCAGCAGCAGCAGCAGCGGACACGCAGCGTGGGCATTGACTACTGCTTGGTTTGGTTGTATGAATAGAGGAGGAGACAGTGTCTCCTTTTATAAGAAAAAAAAGGAGACACTTTATTAAGGAGGAGACAACTAATTAAATAAATAATAAATAATAATTATTAATTAAGGAAAAAAGGAGACAGTTGATGGTCCTAGGGAGGACGATGGATAGGGAGGAGGAGACTAATAT
>NW_013564654.1:5000-6184 GCF_000499605.1 Eimeria maxima | reverse complement strand
ATATATATATATATATATTATATATTTATTATATATATTAATACCTATAAGAGTAGCTAATACATAGATAGAGACAGCAGCAAATAGGCCAAGCATAAGAGCTGTCTTGCAGTTCCTTGTTAGTCTACGAGGAGACGAAGGGCCATCATCGCAGTCGCTCCCTGCGTGCACCCCACACACCTTAACTGGGATCGGGATCGTTGGGATCGTTGGGATCGTTGGGATCGGTGGGATCGTTGGGATCGGTGGGATCGCGATCCCACCGATCCCGATTTTTCTTGTTTCTTGTATACAGAAGGGGAGAATGTGTTGTTGGTATTGTTGTTAGGAGTTGCATGCATTATTAAGACAATAATAATAATAAATATAATTAAATAAATAAAGAAAAAGAATAAAAAAAATAAAGAAAAACGAATTAATAAATAAGTACGGGCACCGGGGATCGAACCCGGGATCTTCTGCGTGTTAGGCAGACGTCATAGCCACTAGACCATGCCCGCTTAGTTTCTCTTCTTGTTGTATAAAAAAAGAAGAAAAAAAAATATATATAATTAAATAAAAAATTGAAATAAATATAAATTATTACTTTTATTGTTTATTTATCCTTTTTTTTCTTCTTATTTACTCCTCTAATTGTATATATAATTAGGCAATTACTACAAGCTGCCTATACACCCGGAGGGGCGTATACCTTTTTTTTTTTAAGTGTTTGTTTTTCTTTGGGTCTGCAAATAAATGCAGATAAAAAAAAGTACCTTTTTGCCGGCGAAATACCATTTTGCCTCCCTAAAGAAAGAAAAAATTCAATTATTTCTTCCTTTTTCCCTCTTTCTTTCTTTCTTTCTTCCTTTCTTTTTCTCTGTATGTCTATATCGTTGTGTTGCACTGCATCAGTGCTGCTATATGGAGAAAAAATACAAAAAAAAGAATTAATTTGTACTATTATACTTCTAAATAAATAAACAAAATAATAACAATAAATAAATACATAAATAGATACACATGTTCTTACATACAGCCCCATAGGCGCTTCCTTACCACCATTGCAGCAGCTGCTGCTGTTGTGCTGCTACAGCAGCAGCAGCAGCAGCAGCAGCTTCTGCTGCTGCTAAAGACTGGATATCAGCAAATGTTCTTCTTGATGCTGCTGCTGCTGCTGCTGCTGCTGCATGTATTGCTGTGGA
>NW_013564653.1:0-6685 GCF_000499605.1 Eimeria maxima | reverse complement strand
GTTTACGCTGGTGCATATCGGCGGGTGCGAGTTGGAAGAAGAAGAATCAGCTACAGTTTGTCAGTAGCGTATATGCATTCCTTCTCACAGTTGCTTCATTCGCTCTACCATGCAGAGTCACGCTTTCTGCAATCATAAATGCAATCAAGTATCTGACGTGTAGATGTCGTACGACAGTCCCCCACAAAAGCAACCGAGAGGAACGAAAATATTTGTACGATTCGTTATTTTGACATGCACGGGAGAAGGTTTTCTTTTCCCCTTGCAATTTGGTGGCACATGGCGTTTAGGCACCTGCAGAGAGATTCTCCGTGTGGCTCAGTGGCAGCGAAGATACCATTGGTGGGCACCCAGTGCGCTGAGAACTTTCTTGGGACCAACAGATGTAGGAGCTACCCCATGTTCGGCTCAGGTAAATTCATGAATTGCTGACAATTCGTTTGCATCTCAACGCTTCGAAAGGGTCAACCTCATTAGCTTCAGGAACGGAACAATTCTAGCACAGAGGCCTTGCCCTCTACCTCCCATATACTGCTCGCGCTGAAACTTGCACATGTTGCGAGTCATCTGGTGCCGTGGAAATGGTGTAAGCACTTATAGCAAAGGCGACAGTTCACAGGAGCTCAACGTCTGCATATGCACCGTAGCCAAAAACTGCCCACACCAGACAGAGGAATGGCATGCGAATGACGTCTATGTGGGAAGATTCATGCCTTGGTGCTTACTGTGCATGCCTTCACCCCCAATTTCCCAGATATTTGGAGCATTTGCATCCTTCCAGACTGACACCTGCTGTCCGCCCAGAACGAGAAAATCGGAAGACTGGCGAGCGTTATTATTGGGTATTCGGTGGCATGCCAAGGACGTACGCATCATGCAGTCCATGCAGAAAGTGCATCTGCACTGGGGCGAACCACTGCCAGCGCCTGCCAGAGGAGGAGCCGGCTAATAAAGTCTATGATTGAACGTTCATGACTTGGTGCATGCTGTAGTTGCATTCGCCCGCTATGCCCCATATGCGTGAAGCATTTGCAACCTTCCTTGAGGCAAATACAGAGAAATGTTTTCAGGCGTAAAGCTGACACCTGCTGTCCGCCCAGAATGAGAGAATCTGAAAACTGGCGAGCGTTATTATTGGGTATTCGGTGGCATGGCAAGGACGTAAGCATCATGCAGTCCTTGTAGAAAGTGCATCTGCACTGGAGCCAACCACTGCCAGCACCACCCAGACTAGGCGCGGGCTAATAAAGTCTATGATTGAACATTCATGCTTTGTTGCATACTGTAGTTGCATTCGCCCCCTATTCCCCAGATGTTTGGAGAATTTAAATCCATTCTTGAGGTAAATACTTAGGCATGTTTGCAGGCTTAGGGGACAGCTGCTATCCGCCCAAACAAATGAAAACATGAAGACTGGCGAGCGTTATTATTGGTTATTCGGTGGCGTGTCCAGGACTTAAGCATCATGCAGTGCATGTAGCAAAGGAGAAACGCAAAACACTTCACGCGGTTGCCGGGGAAGTCTGCATATCTGCTGTGGAATTTCACCATCCCAAAAGAAGGTTATTAGGCAACTGAGTGGCCTTCACCAGCTAGCAGCTATTTTGCTTGTGCTCCGTTTGTTTGGTGCCTCTTTCCTCGGTGTATGCAAAGTGACAAAATGGCAGCATTACGTCATTCAAATTGTCGTTACCAAATGAGGGAGCATTGTAACAAGCAACATGCAATTTATTCTTACAGTTTTGAAACTTGATTGGAAAGAGCAACTGGAGGGGCGGCGAGCTGTAATATGTATAGAATGTGCGTTCGGCGTAATCACGTGTGAAGCCCCTTCTACTTGTTCAGTTTGTATGGGCTAGTTATGCATTTTTCTACTTGCGTCTGTCTTCTTGGGATGAGCCTTTGAGGCCATCGCGTCTAGATGCTAACCGTTGCCGTGGTGCGCGGAACATGCTTTCCTCTGCGGGCACTAAAATTCGTTATTCCATAACTGGTAAACCCCTGCGCACTCGCTACGTTCACTGCGTATAAATCGCAGTCGTGGTTTGATGCTGAAGAGCGTTTGGGTCCCTACCTTGGGGAAGGACAGTTAGGAGTTTATCACCCAATGGAGGCTTATGCGTCGAATTGTGGCACGTGAGAATACAATGCGTCGTGCCTACGGTACCCCTGTGTTTGGTACCTGAGTTTTCCTGCCTGCGTTTACGGTGCAGCTCCTGAGTTCAGCTACTGGCGGTTGACCGTCATTTGCAACTTCTGTTGCCGTCCAATAAGCTCCCATTGGTGGTTTCAAGGCAGTTTCCCTGTCGTTTCATAGTACCAATGAAGTTAGTCCATGGCATTGAGGGACACTGTACAGTCACACTGTTCAGCGGGAGACTGTAAGCCAACAGTTCGCCCTCGTTCGTTCTTTAGGTATCCTGCCTGTAAGCAGAGCTCCTGGATAAACACCGCTGTGCCGGTCATGCCGCGTCAAACCTTACTGAGTTAGGCGTTCTCCTAGTGCCCATAAAGGTAGTCAGTCGAGTTGCCCACCACTGTACAGCAAAAGATTGTACGCCAGGGGTCGGCCTGCTTTCGTGTTTCAGATCTCCTGCCTCTACGCAGAGCGTCTGAACACTGCTGTGCCGGATCATACCACTGCAAGTCACGCTGGGCTGTGGCGTGTGTAAGGCGTTCGAATGCAGCTCGCTAGCTGGCATTTGGATGGAGCGCGCCCAGGCAGTATGTTTGTCGCATTGGCGTTTTGTTACACAGTCGCTAGTAGCAAGTGCCATATTCCAATGGTATGTGTGAGTTATAGCTACGTCAGACGAATGCTGTGACGTGTCTTGATTCATGAGCGTGATGAGCGACAGAAGTTTGGCGAGCCATAATATATTCATTGTAGGACTGCAATCTAAGTGCTGTGTCTCTATTGACACATGTGCTTCGAGTGCAGACCTACAACGAATACCGGGTCGGAATTTCAGTGCCAAACGTTAATATGAAGTTCTGACGAGTGAATCGCTTGTGTGGCCTTGCTTCCGTTGTCTGAAGTTCGAATGGTTTTATGCGCAATTAACTAGTGCGGCGTCTGCTGAGAATGCAGTTCTTCAAAAATGTAAACGGTGTTTCCTCGCCAATGAGTACCAAAGTTGAGCTGCAAGTTCGAATGGCGCTTGGTGCCCCTGCACTATATGCAGATTGCTCGGCTTATTGCTGTAGCCGGGTGCAACTGTTTGAACCTGGCAGTTGTGACCTGAGGCCGTTTTATTCAAACTGAGCAGATGGGGGAGGCGGCGTTGCGCAGAATGTGACCGCCAATAGTAACTTTGGGGCTGCACCCTTGATCAGGAGGGCGGCGTCTGCCAACACGTTTGGCTCGACCGGAAAATACTTGTCCCTTACAGTATTACAGTGATGCATAGTAAGGGCAGTTTACTGCCGAGAAACTACTGTTCTGATTTATGTGGGCCCTGCAGAGTACTGTATCACTCTTCGCAACAGTGAAGGAGAACACCAATATACCGTGCCAGGATGTATGTAACCAACTCCATTGACCAAGTGTACTCAGTTAGAGCTCCCAGTGAAGAGCTTTACAACTTTGCCATCAAGGCATTATTATGTGCCCCTGAAAAGGGCTACTTGGGTAGCAATATACGGATATACGTCCCAGGCTCTTTCCCTGCTTCACAAATACTGGACGTAAAGCTTTCCCTCGGAGGCTTTCTTCGTTGGAATGCCTAATCATGTGGCGGCCTTGATCGCATTGCGCTAGCACAATCCTGCAAGGTACTAAAGTCACCACGTGTATCTTGTCGAAAGCCTGCAGGCGATAATTTCATCCAGGAAGTACGTTGTGTAAACAAAGTGGAAAGCTCTACATCTGAATTGAGCTATGCATTCTATGCAGGCAATCTGAATTTTCCGTGCTACTGGGTAGGCTTAACAATATGAATGCGGCCACACAGAGCTACCGTCGAGCCTCGGATTGTCGCACTAGAGGCATCCTTCAAGATTCATTCGCGTACCTCATCCACATAGAGTTCTAAACACCTCAGTATCTGAACAATGCACATACCAGCAGCACGCCGGCGCCAAGTATTTAACAATGTCTAGGTGAAGCGGCATATGGCATCTTCGTGAGATTCCTCTTGGTGCTTGCGAAAAAGGCGCTACGGTGTTCAAGGTTTATTGGTTTACGGTCGCACGCTGTAGCGCAACGGGATCAACGACATCTGCTTCTGTGCTTCACTGAATGTTCAACAGTTTGTGCGTTGGATGATGATGGCTGCAGCTCCCGTGAATGAAGGTCTATGCAGAGCGTTTTACGAGGGCAAAATCTTGATTTCGAGGAGATATCAGTCGTTTCCACCCCTCTGGCAAACTAGGTGGCATGTGGCATGCTACTTTCGACAACTTTCCTCTGTGTCCCGAGTAGTGTGGAATACGTGACATGAGTTGCTGTAGTAATAAAATGGTAGGAAGGCACATTGTTGCAAATTTGGCTAGCGTGTAAGATACAAATGTGTGAAGATTTGATAAACCACCAGACAGTGAGAATGGCAATGACATCCACGTTAAGTACAACGCTTGCTTGAGGAACGGGTGAAAATCTATGGCAATTCAAACCTTACAGAAAACACAGGTTTACGCGCACAAGGTATCCCGCTCGAATGGAGGATCATCAATGCAGGCGCCCACCACACACAGAGTCTCTGTTCATGGCAGGAGACCAGCGTACGAACTCCACACATCTTGAGTCTGAACGCTCCCAAGGTGGTGGTAGCGCATTAAGACGTGGGTGGTGGCTGCCGCTGATTATGGCAATTGCGTTTGTTGGCGCCACTGCCGTGCTTGGTTCGTCATGGGTTCACAGAAAATTGAGTCAAGTACAGCTGCTAGGCCTTCAGAAGGTACGCTACTCCGAATGCGTCTTCAGGAGTGTGGATACTCCAAGCAACCACTTATTACCTTGCCGTCCTACCGACATCAAGTTCCCGTGTCGTTGGGCCCTCGTTATTATCCGTGAAGCGCCACAACAATTTACCTATTTTTACACAGAAGGTGAGGCTTTTGTCGAGACATAATGATTGCTTGGCATGTGGATGCTTTGGCATCGTGGTTCCCGCCTCGAGTTGTTCACTCGCATAGGCCCGTGAGCATTCCGCCCGCGTGCTGGGACTGGAGCCGGTTGTTATCGTTTTGCCTGCCCATTAAATTGCACAAGCTTGTGCGTTTCCAGAACAGCATGGCGAATGCTGTTGCGGGAGCCTGCAGTCTGGAGCGCGCATCACGAACCCCCCTGAGTAGAACGCAGTTTCATAATGCAACGTTTTATATAATGCCACTGTATTCGGCGCTTGTGCAGGAATGCTGATGGCAGGTAGGCTACAGAAGCCTTGCCTAGGCGGTCTGGAGCATCGCCGCCATCGCGAAGGAGTTCCAAACCCATTGAAGCCTTCGCTTGAATCTCCTCTGGTGATTCAACAGCAAGTGCGCGCTTGAGACTCAAATAGCCGGCAATGCCAAGTTCCACTACATGCGTTTCCAGCCTCAACCTCGTCGCTGTCGCTAGGACGCTTGGCAGTTTAGGCTCCCCGTGTACCCGTGTGTACGCACCGTCGCTAGGGATAATTCCTGCTGTGTGCGTAAGAGCAGTAGTCTGATAACACACAGATTTGACACTTTTATGCCAACCCTGCCGTTGGTGGCCCGTGCAGTGGGAAATCAATTGTTCCGTATTTGTGTTATTCACAAGCTTTCCTCAAGCATGCACAGTCATGAACATCTTGGGAAATTCTATTCCCATTTTACATATCTTTACTGTGAGTCGTGCCTTTGGTCCACACGTGAGGAGTAGAATGAGAAATTAGTTGTTCTGTATTTAGCACTTCGCAAGGCACGAATGCTAGTGCATATTTGAGGAGAGCCTGGGGAAAACTATGGATTTTCAGTCAGTTCGTCTTACTTGGTTAGCGTGTAGATGTACTGAGTAGACGATATAGTTTATAAAACAGATATGGATATGCTCCGTCGTATGTTTAGTTCAGTGGTGGCAAATGGTCATCTTCCCTCTTCGCATTGATCATGAATGCGCCCCTATAACTGCATCGCGGCTTCCCGAAAATCAATAGAATTACGTAGCGTTAGACGTCAGCGTCGTTGTCTTCCCCCTTTTCAACTAATCAAGCCTATGGTCAGGCATTTGGTGCATGTGGAGTTTCTTGCCGACAATCCTGTGCCATCGGCGTGTGGGGAACACAACTATGCCACCTATGATGCAGCTGAGTGCACAGATGCACGACGACGGCAATCTGCATCTTGTACGGGACAAAATAATCAGGCCAAGCCCGTTCCTCATACTCGTGAATTGGCCCCATTGTGGCTGCACCCTTGCTCTCTTGTGCCGTTCAGCAAGTGGGTGTTTGGTTCGAGATTACTAGGCCGCTTCGTGTAGCCAGAAACCCTGCTCGCAAATGAATGCCGGGCTGACCTTGCTCTATCGTGAACCAGTATGTGCGTTGTACTTGCTGGCGGTTACACCTATTTGTAATGGTGAGTCTACAGTTTGTGGGACTGCGTATGCAAATGCCATTGTGTGTCGACGCCTAATGCATCACACTCAGCATTTTGCTATACTGCTTGTTAAGCATGCCAGCCCTTTCGGGTGAAGTGTGTCGAGAAAAAGGCTGGTTTGGCT
>NW_013564652.1:0-6705 GCF_000499605.1 Eimeria maxima | reverse complement strand
CTGTGAAACAATAGTGTAGGTGTCCTAAGGCAAGCTCAATGAGAACAGAAGTCTCATGTTGACCAAAAGGGGAAAAGCTTGCTTGATTTTGATTTTCAGTGCGAATACAAACTGTGAAAGCATGGCCTATCTATCCTTTAGGTCTGAGAAACTTTCAGCTAGAGGTGTCAGAAAAGTTACCACAGGGCTTGTGACAGCTAAGCGTCCATAGCGACGTTGCTTTTTGATCCTTCGATGTCGGCTCTTCCTATCATTGAGACGCAGAAGTCTCAAAGTGTCGGATTGTTCACCCGCCAATAGGGAACGTGAGCTGGGTTTAGACCGTCGTGAGACAGGTTAGTTTTACCCTACTGATAAATTTGATACTGCGACAGTAATCCAACTTAGTACGAGAGGAACAGTTGGTTCAGATACTTGGTTAATGCGGCTAGCTGAAAAGCTAGTGCCGCGACGCTACCATCTGTTGGATTATGACTGAACGCCTCTAAGTCAGAATCCATGCTGGCTAAGCAGTGCTTCTCATCGCCTCATTTATTACTTGCATATGCTTTTAGTGCCTCGAGCGCAACATCTCATCAAAGCCCTCCGTCACGCTCCGGGCTATAGTCGCAATTTCCCACAATTGAGGTGCTACATCCATTGCAGACGACTTTGGCGCAACTAGGTGTTGTAAGTGTGCGAGTAGGCTTGTCCTACGATACCCTAAGATTCATCATGCGTTGTACGATGTGTTCGTGCCTCAGCAAATCCCGCTTGCTGGGATCTTCTTCACATGGACCAATGGTCCACCCCTACAGACCATTGTCTGACATATATGAAGTCCATTGTTGTTGTATCTTTTGATGAGCTGTCTCAATTGCCATTGGACTCGCCTTGAAAATTTGATAGCTGGCTTTTGGAGTTGGGCGTTGCCTCCTCGAGCACAAAAGGTTGAAAAGGGGGATGCGAGGGAGCTCCAACTCCTACGGCACGCCCGAATGCCGAGCCAACCGTCTTCACGCGTTTGAATGAACCCTCAGTGTTGCTAGCGAGCGTGTTTGGCTTGGTGTTCTATTAGCTCATTATTGTGTCAAGCAACTTAAGATGTGTTAGCACGAGAACGACCTCCTCCTCTTGCTCGCCTCGTGCCATTATCTGCCATGTGAAAACCCCAAATACGACGGCTTAGACGGATACAGTCAGTGCTAATTTCACGTTGTACAAACTACGCTGTGCGTTCATTGAGTCCCAACTCGTGTGTAAGCACTCTGTTGTTTTCCTTTGCTATGCTCACTGTGAGCGACGAGGTGTGGAGATGGTTGCTGGGTGGATGGCAGATTAGTCAAAAGGCATTACATATATATATGTATTCTGTATTTGTATTTAAACCCCACAAGTGCATAATGGATGACGTGGAGCGGATTGGCCATCGAATCCCTCGTCATTCTCACTGAATGAGTTATCACTGGGTGGCCTGTAGATGGCATACTGATAGCTGTAAATAGTGCTTACTGGGTTCAATCCCCGCGCAGGATTCCTCATCACTAGGATTAGGCTCGTATTAAGAATTTTTTTTTAAATAAATCCTAATTTATTTTTTTCAAATATTTAAAAAAGTAAATGGTCAAACATTAAAAAAATAAATGGTTATTTATTTTTAAAATATATACACTTGTTAAATGTCCACTATACAAAAAAGTGAAATATATAAATACATATTTAAAATAAATTTAAAACAAATGAACATTTATTTATATATATTTTAAAAGTAAATAAGTGTTCATTTATTTTTAATTCAAATATGTACTTACATATATAGTTTTTTATATAAATTTTTTCTCAAGGAGCTTTGCCAATGAAAAGCTCTTGCACACGGTAATGAGGTTGCTGACAGCCGTCATCAGATGATCTCATATTTCTCCTTACGACCTTGGGGAGGTTTTGTGCTGACCGATGCAAATTTCCTGCAATCGTTAGAAAACCATGGCAGGTTGCTCTGAGAAACTATCTAGCACTTCCAGGCTGTACGAGGATGCAGTCGCTGATCTAGGCATCACGCTTGCTCGGTGTTTGGTCTCAGCTAGTACGGTTATTTTGATATGCTTATACGAAAGTAGCTTCAGTGGGATCAGTCTGTTCATGAACGCGAGCGTGACGAGGAAGTCACTCTCCGAAGTAAAAATGTATGCATGTATGCAGGCATCCGCGACTGCACGCATGCATGCACAGAGCATTTGGTGCATCAAGCAGCTTTTGATATATCCCTTTGGCTGCTGAGCTCCTGCACATTTCCGCGTATCGGCCTGCAGGCAGAATGCACAATTGCAGCAACAATCAACAAACTTTGGCCTATGTTGATGTGCTTAACGGGTTGCGTTTGAGTCATGTTAGCTGCTCTGCAGTGTACCAAAACCTACGGGAGACCTTTTTTAGTAGCCAGCTAGAGGAGAGTGCTTCGTTAGTGCAAGCCATTACAGGCGGGAAAAGGCGGGGGGAAAACCTGGGTCAAACCGTGCACACAGGCAGCTGGAGTGCCTGAACGGACTTGGGAAGCTTCCACACGGGCTTCTTCTCGTTGACTGCATTGGCTTCGATTTGCAACTGAACATTAAATGCTTTTAATTTGTTCATTATTTGTTTTGTTAATTCTTCGGGAGTTGAAGCAGAAGCAGAAATAACAACGCGTTTCACGCCAGCCAGCCAGTGAGGGTCTACATCGTCTGCATCTCCAACCAGATAAGCCCTGCGAGAGGAAACAAAGTAACAAGAACTATATACGCAGGAGCAATTCGAGCGCCAATAATGAAGCAATACAGAAGGGAGTTTGGGGAAAATAACAAAAAGAACTTGCAGCTGGCTAATGCATATGCTGGTAATGCAGCAGAAACAAAATCAAGTGATTTCACCACAGAGACTCCCGCTTTACGTGGTCATGCGCTACAGAGTGCTTGTATCTGTGTAGGCATGCATGCACAGCTACATGCAGGCATGCAAAATGTGGATTTGTAGGTATCCGTACGGGATTCCTTTGCTTTTGGCGATCTCCACAAGTCGGAGGGCGTTGCTAGAGCTCCTGCTTCCTACAACAATTGCAAGTTGTGCATGCGCTGCTAAGGCGCCTAATGCAGCTTGACGATTATAAGTTGCGTAGCAAACCGACCCCGATTTGATAGTTTCGATGTTGGGGTATCTCGTTTTAAGCTCTGTTTCAATGTGCAAACAGTCCATTACACTCAGCGTTGTCTGTGTCACATAGAACAACTTATCTTCCGCAGAGAAAGGAAGCAAATGGGCATCGTCGCTGCTCTCCACCACATGCACCCTCCCAGGGGCCTCCCCACAAACCCCGTGCACCTCAACTGCAGCAACAGCAGCAAACAGCAGGCAGCAAGCAGGGACAGAAATAAAAGGAAAGAAATAAAAGGAATGAAAGCATGCAAACAGCCAGAACGACACAATTCACTGCGGGAACAAATGCAAACACAACCAAATCCACTGCGCTTATTTTTTATGTTGTTTTGTCGGCGTGCCCCTTTAATAAAGGGGCATTATTCTTATTCGCCATAAGCATACACACAAACAGAACATACGCATACACGTAGAAGAAAACTGTCCAGAAACAAATAGCCGTTGTCTTACCGTGATCCTTGTGGCCAATGACGATGATGTGATATCCCTCTTGTGCTTTCTGGTGTACGTACACATGCACCTTCTGCACAAGAGGGCACGTAGCATCAATTGTCGTCAGATTTCTTTCTTTTGCTGCTTTCCGCACCTGCGGAGAAACCCCATGGGCGGAGAAGACGACCACCGAATTTAATGGCACTTCGGAAAGGTTCTCTACGAAGATAGCTCCTCTTTCCTGAGTGTACAGACATATCAACAGCAACACATGCTGATGTTGCAGCAACAGCATCAATCTCACCTCTAAACCAACAGAACTTGGCCCTGTTGCAGCGATAGCAGCAAAAGAAACACCAGCGCTGCAAACAATGCGTGAATTACAATTGCGCGATTTTCTGCTGACCTCCAACTGTTTGCAGACAAACTCGTTATGGACGATTTGGTGGTGTACGTACACCGGAGGCCCAAACACCTTCAAGGCCTCTTCTACTGTTCCTACCGCTCGCCGTACGCCTTCACAGAACCCACGAGGAGCAGCAACTAGGGCCACGGGACCTGATTCTGCTGCTGCTGCTGCATCCGCTGTTGCTGCTGCTGCTGCTGCACCCACCTCCGCCTCCGCAAACACCGCTGCTGCCAATGGCGCTGCACCGAAACGGCGCGCTGCCGTTGCTGCCGTTGCTGGGGCTGCTGCTGCTTCTGGTATGGCTGCTGCTGTCTGTTTCTGTGGTTGCTCTGCTTCTGTTTCTGTTTTATCTGCAGTCTGTAAATCTTTTGCCTGCATGCGATTGAGGGCGGCTGCTTTACATGGTGCAACAGGCTGTTGGTAGTTGGCGGTTAAGCAGAAAGGATTGAAGGCCGTTATTCTTATTGGTTTTTGAGAGTTCGACGTTAAACGAGTTGTGTGCAAAGAGAAGGAATCAACTAGAGGAAGATACAGCAAAAATACAACAATAAAAGACAACAATGAAAATTGAGAGAGCGGCCACGGGGCAGACAGGAGGGCCCTCGTCATTACGCCTGGGCTTTCCTTGGCGAGAAGCTGATACTTTAAGGGTTTTATGTCTGTTGTTCCCTTTATACAAAATAAATATCCTGATTGGATGAGAAGACGTGCTTGTGTACGATACAAACATTCATTGGAAGACGCGAGAACAACGAGAGGAGGGAGCAGTAATTGCCTTGTCGCTCCCTTGACTCCCTACTACAAGCCCTACAATCATACGGTGTAATTCTCCCTTGTTATCTGCAGAGTTATCCCTCCTGTTCATGCTGAACAGCTCGGGCTTTTGTTCAGCAGGGGAAAAGAAACCGACTCCTTTTGGGGGGGTTGGGGGCCTACGGGGGAAGAGGAGGTAGAAATTCTTGTGTTATGATGGTTTGAAAGCAAATAATTTCAAATTGGTGGTAAATGAAATTCAAAAAAGCTTCTTGTAAACGTCTTAGACGTATTCGGCTGTCCAGTCCACCGGGCTCGCCTTGCAGACCACAAGAAGGACGGAAAGAAGGGGGAAATCCAGCATTTGAAACTGTTTGAATAACTCAAGAGGAGAACAAACAAATGGCATTTTAAACGTTCATCTTGCGAAAATCAACTATTCAGCAATGTATTCGTCCCATCGGCAGACTCGAAGAAGGTGGTCGCCGGTTGTGCATGCACACAAGCTGTACGGTGTGACACGGACTTAATGCATAAAATGCATTGAAATATAAGACATTAAAAATGCGAAAGTACACGGGGAGAAAATGTAGAGGAGAATGAAATCATTGGTTCGCTCTCTCCCTCTCTCTTTCGGTCTTTCCCCCCCCCACTCGAGCACACGTGCCTCTGACCTTCCGGTCACAGAAGCAGTCGGCAAACTTCTATGAAATGGGCAGTAGGAGCTTTTTAATCGTGGTTTTAAGTCAAATAGTCGAATATTCATCATGAAAATTCCTTCACACCTCCCCTCCTCTTAGCGAAGCCGCTCGACAACCGTAACACGCATAGAAGGCACCTGGTCGGCATACACATGAAAATCAGTTCGAGTTACGACCTTCGCAAAGGCTACAAGCCATATCTGCCATTTTCACACCTTGTGGACAGCATCTATCAACAGTAAGCTGTAAATATCCATGCGTCATCATACATAGGTGCTCCCAACTGGCCGAAGGGAGATATCTCCAGTTAGGTCGACCAGCTGGGAGCTGCATCTAAGTGCAGTCAGCCACCGCCGCCTGCAGCTAGTGTAACTGGGTCTGTTTGAAGGTGGTAGTCATGCATATTCACTTGCCTTCAGGTCGGCTATTGATGTGGGGAACTCTTTTTGCCTTTGTTATCTCCGCTGCGTTACCATTAGCTGCAGACCCTTCCTTCAGGCGCCCTCTGTGCCCAGGAGCAGGGAGCCTGCGAAAGGAAGGGACGAGTTTGTCATTATTACGGGTAATCTCATTGTGCTCTATGACTCTGGACTTATACGACTTCGGACTGTATTCACAAGTAGACTCTAGTTGTGAATATGAAACAGCCACTACAGGCCTGTGAGTGCCGAAAGTTCCAGGTTATTCACTCTTCTTTCTCCGGGAGAGAACACACTGCAACATAACTAGTGGAATGAGATGTGTGTTCATTGATCTCATTATTGATCAACCACTAATCGGTTGCTGCGTGAACTGCCCGCATCAAGAAAAATTCCTTCATCAGCTCATAACAGGCGAACTGAATTGCCCCTGCGGGAATACTGCGCAACATTGCAGGCCACATGCCGAAGTACAGTGAGCGAATGCCTTCTATTTGCTTGATTTCTCGCAAACAGTGCCACGTAGACCTGCAGTAAACAACCCAACAACTCATAAGATTGCAACAATCCCGATAATCCCGACAGACCTTGTTAACACAGCAAACCCTGAAAGCACAAGAAGCACTATAAAAACAACAAATTCTATACGCATAACGAACCCTATCAAGCCAACCCATCCCTATAAACATAGGAAGCCACTGGGGAACAAATATTCCCTCTAACCCGCTGTCATTGCACATGCTCAGCCCTTTCTACCCAAGAAACGTCAAAGTCCACAGCTTAAGACAGCTCACACACGACGAAAAACCCCAATCCCCCCCCC
>NW_013564651.1:0-6266 GCF_000499605.1 Eimeria maxima | reverse complement strand
TATATATATATATATATATATATATATATATATATCTGATACATGTACAAGTGTGCGGTGCCTCTGTGTGTGTAGTTGCATGCACTTGTAATTCAACATGGCATGCGTGCGTGTATATATGTGCACGCATGCGTGGATTCACGTGGGAGAGCATTCCATGCACCTTGGGGGGTGGATGGCTGCGCCTCAATGGGGACACCCACGTTCCTCAGCGCCTGTAATATCAACAGCAGCAGAGGTTGCGGAGTCAGCAGCAACAGCAGAAGAGAGCGTGTTGTATTTTGTTGCAGGTTGAGGCAAGATACGCGGAGGGTGATTTGTTTTCCTGCGCGCTGCCATTGGAGGAGGTAGCAGCTGCAGCCGCAGCAGCCGGATCAGCAACAAAATCACCATCCCATGACCCGTACGCACTGGACACCAGCATAGAGAGACCAGTGGTGTGTTCTGTCTGTTTCGCCTCAAAGGAGGGATGCCTTTTGGTCGGTCTTATGGATAGGAGCGTCGCTGCGTTGCAGCTGAAGGTATGTGGCGATAACTGGGGTGTGTGCACATGCGAATACAGCTTGCCGTCGCCAGCTCACAGTTGCTAGGTAACCGAAGCTGTGTTAGACGGTCAGTCAGGCGGCGCCGATGCACTGCGCGGCTTTATCGGGCAGACTGCAGCAGCAAACAGGAACATATCGCACTGGGAACGGGGAAGCAACAGTGACAGAATGGTGTGTGTTGGTACAGGGGCTGTTAGTAGTACACTCTTCAGCTGCTGCTTCGGTGCTGCTGCTGCGCCTTTCAGGTGAACGAAAATGGCATTAAGGGAGCTACATTGCTAGGCGGGATGAAGCTGCCAGCTGGGCCATTTGATGCTCGTGCTGCTGCAGCTGTGGACTCAACCACTGGTGCGCCAGCACAAGAGCAGCGGCAGCAGGCAGCAGCAAATGCGAACCCCTTTTTCTCTTACCTGGGAACAAGCATCATTTTTAGCCATCAAGAGTATCACCGACGGCAAGAGGAGCAGCAGCAGCAACGGGAGGGTGCAGGAGATGTGTTTCAGCTGCTGGTGGTGTACGGCCGAGGCTCCAACGGGGCTGCGGACTCTGTTCCGTATTTAGTAGTTTGTTTGAAGGGTTCATTTTATGTGCAGATGTTCCCTCTCCGCATCCGTGAGTTGTTGGTGCAGCAGCAGCAGCAGCACCGCCAACCACCCCTGCTCGGACCCTGCCAGCAGACGCTGTGTTTCGGCTCTCCTGAGGACATCGCCTCTGCCGTCAGCAGCAGCAGCAATGACACCAACTGTAGCATTAGCGGCAACGGCAACAGCAGCAGCAACAGTGGGCGTGAGTTCCGCGCGTGGCCCACGACGGACTTCACGCAGCGCTTTCTGGTGGTTGGCGTTTCAGTGAAAAGGTCGAATGGCTGTCGTTCTTACCTGTGCGTCTTCGACACTCACCAGCAGCAGCAGCAGCAGCAAGTGTTGCCTCTGCCCTGTGTGCTGCTGATACGTCTGCCCATACCCCTTGTCCGTCTGGGCGCTGCTGTCCTTACGGGGGCGCCAGCAGCAGAAGGCCAGCGAGTGGAGTCCTTAGGAGGGGAGGCAGCGCTGTATTGCTACTGCGTGTTCGTAGCAGACCAGGACAGACAGCCGCTGCAGCAACAGCAGCAACAGCTCCAGCCACAGTTGCAGCAGAGGCCAGACCTGCTCCGGGTGCACTACGTCGAGTGCACGAAACTCGCAGCCGCAGATGGGAACTTACAGTGGCGCTTGCTGCGTCCTCCATCATATGCTGCTGCTGCAGCACCAAGAGGAGCCGCGGAAACCACTGCAGTAACTGCACCGGAACTTGAGGCAACAGGAGACGAATCACCGGACTCACCTATTGGTGCTTCAGCTGCTGCTTCTGCTGCTTCTGAATTAGGGAGCAGCAACAGCAACAGCTCACCAGGTCAACAGGTGGCCCCACTGGGAGATCCCCTGGAAGGTGTTGGCATTGCTGGCACCGAAGAAGAGAGAAGAACACGTTCGCGGTCAACAGAAGCTCCAGAAGCTTCTGCCTCTCCAGCAGCTGACCCTGCAATTGTTATTGCTCTCTCTGGCCCTCCTGGAGCAACAGCAACAGCGACACCCGCAACGGCAACAGCACCAGGGGGGGCGGCAACAGAAAAGAGCCCCGCGCCATCGAGTGACCTGCTGAAGTTACTACTAAAAGGTAGCAAGGGAACAAACGGCAGCAGCAAGAACAGTGGAAGCAGTAACACCGGAGATTCTGCTACTGTTCCTGCTTATGCTTCCGAGCCAAGCAGCGCGAGACGTGCTCCTTCGCCCGCAGCGGCAGGTTTGCCAGCTGCCGCTGCCAGTAGCATTGACAATATGAGCCCCCGAAGGAGACCAGATGAGGCGTCACCTACTGCCCCGCCCGTGTCTGCTGAGGGGGAAGATACAGGGAACCAAGTAGCAACACGTACTGCTACTGATGCAATGGCGGCAGCAACAAAGGCTACGCAGATGTTTGCGCAAATGCTAATTCAACAGGGGGGACGTAAAAAAGGGAAACAACAACAGCAACAGCAGCAGCAACAGCAGCCACAACAGCAGCAGCAACAGCAACAGCAACAACAGCAGCAACAGCAACAACAGCAGCAACAGCAACAACAGCAACAACAGCAACAGCAGTCTTCGGGACCCGCACCCTCGTCCTCCAGCACGCCAGCGGAGTCCATGCCAGCGGTCTCCTCGCCAAGAGGGAGTGCAAAAGGGGCTATTCGTTTAGGGACTTCAAAGGTGAACAGCAGCAGCAGCAAGGAAACAACAGCAGCAAAAGCTCATCTTATGCGACTAGCATATACGTGCTGCGCTGGTGTGTCTAGTTGGACCCGTTTGTTCTCTTTTGTTGCGTTTGTGTGCAATTGCTGCTTCTACAGTCTCCAAAAGACAAGAGAGTATGGAAACCAAAGGAAACACGTAGGCGAGGCTGACTGTGCTGTTATGGCCCCTACTGCTGCTGTTTCTCCTTCCCCTGTCAGTGCTGCGTGGCTGTTTGCTCTTGTTTCCACCTAGTTCTCATGCGATGCTGTGTTTTGCGACTGCAGCAATAGCAGCAGGCGTGGACTCAGAGGGTGCTGCTGTGCAGAGCGCGGGCAGCCCACTGACCTATGAAGCCGTTGAATCCCTCTTTTCAAAGGCCATGGAAGGCCTCCTACAAAGATTCTCTGTATGCTATATATTTTGTCACTATTACTACTGCTCGTGTTACAGCTTGCACTGCTACTTCTGCTGGCATTGGGAGCCGCATCGCCGTTCGCGCTGCTTCCCACGCACTCAGTGCTGCTGCTGCAGTTCTTGTTGCTCTCATGCTTGTTGCATCTGTTGCTACTATTCCGGCGATGTGTACACCAGATGTTACTGTATTTTCCTGTGAGATGACGTCGGTTAGCCTTCTGCTACTGCATGCTGAAACCGTTGGATGAATCTGCCGTTGTTGCGATGCATCTTGCTGTGGTTGTTTCGCAGGAGAGTAAGACAATGACGATGGGGTCACAATCCGAGCAGCAGCAACAACGGATGGAGTCTTCTGTAGCAGCAGAGGTCCACCGACTCATCTCCACCCAGCTCAAGGGCGCCGTCCGCGAGGCAGTCGAAGAAGCTACAGCCACAGCTGTAGGGGCAGCGTTGTTGGCATTTGTTGCTATAAATCTTGCCTAGTGGTTTAGAATGTTTAACGCTTCCTCACAAGTTTGTTGTTGCATGAGCAGATAGGTGCACGTGCATCTGCATTGGTGTTCCTTTCCATCTGTCCCCGTCGGATGGAGTCTACAAAGTGCCAAGAGCAGCGTGACACTGCCAAAGAAACTCCTTCGGTTTATGTTGCTGTTGCTGCTGCAGCCGTGTTGTTCCTACTGCTAGTGTTGCCTCTTGATGCTGCTTTGGTTTCTTCTTGTGCGCGTTCGGTTGTTGTTGTTTTATTGTTGGGATTATTGCGGTTATGGGAGGATATGTTTCTGCTAACTGTCGACTGCAGGGTCGTCCCAGCGCAAGTTCTCTGTTTGTGTGGGGACTAATTTTGTTGTATGTTTGTTCTTCGTGACAGCGTGCTGCGTGGTTTGTTGCTCTGTGCAGCGGCCTTCTGCCCGAGAGGAGTCATCGGCTGCCGCGCAACAGTTCACGCTTGTGAAGCGGCTGGAGGAAATCAAAGGTGAGCTGTTTTTTGAGCTTGAGGAGCAACTGCGCAAGCAAGTGAAACCCATCACTAATGCCATAGACAGCCAGCGGCGCCAGCTCCAGCAGCAGCTCCAGCAGCAGCTCCAGCAGCAGCTCCAGCAGCAGCTCCAGCAGTTGGTGCTTCCCCTGCAGCAGCAGCTTCAGAAGATTAACAACCAACTACAGCAACAAAACCAGCAGCAACAACAACAGCTGCGGCTACTGCAGATGCAACAGCAGCAGCGCCAACCGCCTGCAGATCAGCCCTTAAGCACTAAGTTGAAGGAGACAGTTGAAAAATTGTTTAAGACTCAGGAAGGATTTTTGGTAAAGGTGAGACACTACCACGGAGTTTGCGTCGCTTCTTCATTCATCCCGTTGGGTTTCCTTTGGCTTGATTTCTTTTGTGTTTCATGTTTCCCCGACGGCTCTGTTGCCTGTGGCCTGTGGATTTGTCACCCGTTGTTTGCCAGGCGTGTCTTGCTGCTTCTTTTGTTGCTCGTTGCATTTTTCACTATGTACGCTTTGCTGTAGACGACGTCAACCCCCGTCTCTGTCATTTTGCCTTTCAGTGTCTGGTTTTCAGACGATGTGCTGTCTTTGTGGAGTCGTCGTCCGTGCTCAAAGAGTGGAACTGCATTTGTTTGCTAGTGTGAACATTTACTTCGCCAGACAGCTGTTGCTGAGAGTCTAGTATTTGGGGTGTATGGTTTGGGGATTCGGATTAGTCGGCGTATGTACAGAACTTCGATACGGTAGAGAAGGGGCTGGCAGCTCTGCGTTTCCAGCTGAGGGATTTGCGTGAGGAGGCAAAGCAGAACATGGAACAGCAGCAGCAGCAGCAGCAGCAACTGGTGTCGTTGCAGCAGCAGGTGCACCAGCAACAGCAGAGACAGCAGCAATTCCTCCAGCAACAGGAGCAGATGCTAGCGCAGCTAACAACAATTACAAATCAGATATCAGTTCTCTCCTCACAAACAGCTGCAGCAGCAGCTCCTCGTCAGCTCTGCGACCGCTTGCCGGCTGCTGGAGAGGACCCTCTGGCTGTACATGGAATAGCAGCAGCTGCTGCCGCAGCTGCTGCGGCTGCAGAGAGAGAAGTTTCAGTACAATTTGCAACACGCCTCGAGGCTGTCCTTGCAGAAGATAAGATCGATGAGGCATTTGGCTTGGCTATATCGGCAGACCTTGAGAAAGAGACGAGGGGATTTTGGGTCAACTTTGTTTGCAAACAGCTCAATACTGATAGAGTATTCGATTCTGACACTCCTCTCCTTGGACAGGCGGCGCTTCTCGGAGTCGGAAAAGGTGCCAACCATCCACCTGCTAGGGTGGCTGCTGTTGCTTCTGTTGCATGTCTTGTTGATTGGGCTCACTGTTGCTCAGCTGTTTGTCTCAGTTTCTGTTTTTTTAATTGTTCCACTCATTTTCGTTAGTGTATTTCTGTCGTTGCTTAATTTTTTATGTGTTCGATGTTGTGTGCCGCCGTTGGTTTTGCTCAAGTTCTCATTCTTGTTCATGGCCTGCAGGCTTTCTGGCAAATTATACAGATATGCGTGCCATATGCTCCGGCAGAGATATTTTTCTAGTATATTAGGGCATTACCTTAACAATGCCTTACAATTACCGATCTGTGTAACATCAGAAGTACTTGTGGGCGTGTAACGGCCAGTCGTTCCTGTTTGCTTTCCTTAAAATTGTGTCGCGGCTTCACCATCGTACATAGGGGCAACGTGGTACCACGTGTTCTTTCGTAGTTCATCGAGTGAAAAATGAATATCGACACTCATTGGCATAAAGGACTGACGGAATAGTTGCAAAACAGCTGGGAGGAAAATGCTCCGTGGCTGTGAATGGTTGAGCAAAGCGCAATTTCATCTTAGCGCTCACAGACCCCCTATCGAAGCCTCACGAAATTTCGCACTTCACAAATTAGCGCTCATGGAATACCTAACGTCTCAAATTTATACGCATGAGACATTTTCCACGGAACGAAGACCAATTTTATTAGCGTAGAAGGAAAAGGGACTGGAAGGTCCAAATATTCAAGCGGCTAGTATATATATATATATATATA
>NW_013564650.1:0-2500 GCF_000499605.1 Eimeria maxima | reverse complement strand
ACGAACAATGTCATCCATTAGCGAGCGTAGATCATCCATGTTGCTGCTCTGCAGCAAAGACACCACAACAACAACAACAGCAGCAGCAGCAGCAGCAGCAGCAGCAGCAGCAGCAGCGTATAAACCCCACACTTTACAGGTTCCTACCCTCCGTTCCTCCAACAGCTCTCCCTCAAACAGCAACAGCAGCAGCAGCAGCAGCAGCAGCAGCAGCAGCAGCAGCAGCAGCAGCAGCACTTGTACCTGGTGCAGCCTCTCCCTCCATGTTGTATATTTATACAGTATAGGATGTAAGCAACGGAAGAGATGGGCCTTCGCGCTGCTGCTGCTGCTAGGTGCATATACACCGCAAATATTCATATAACGATTCATTAAGTTTACTCTTTCTTTATCTGTTAATTTGCTGCTGCTGCTGCTGCTGTTGCTGTTGCTGCTGCCATTCGTACTGCTGCTGCTGCTGCTGCTGTCTATAGATAGGTCTATGTCTGTAGGGAATCCACGCAGCAAGCGCAAGAATGGCTGCTGCAGAGGTACAGTTTGCTGCTGCAGTGCTGCTTGCTGCAGCAGCGCAGCAGCACCAGAGAAAAGAGACGGATTATCCAGCAGTCCCTCTGCTGCCATCACCGCATCCGCCCTAAGAAAAAGGAGACAATAAAAGGAGACAGGAAAAGGAGACAGGAAAAGGAGACAGGAAAAGGAGACAATAAAAGGAGTCACTTATTATACTATATATACTCCATAGCATAAATACAAAGTGTCCTGCTGCTGCTGCTGCAGCAGCAGCAGCAGCAGCAGCGACAGTACCAAGCCCATGGAGGACTCCAGAGCAGCAAAAAACAGGGACGCAGCAGCAGAAAGCAGCAGCAGCAGCAATAGCTTAAGTACTAGTAAGAAGCAGCAGCAGCAACAGCAGCAGCAGCAGCAGCAGCAGGAGCAGGAGCAGGAGGCCTACCCAGTAACAAGGAGACACCTGACGGCATCTTCTTTTGTCTCTATCCCTCCATTAGCTATTACTAATAACAACACATACACACAATAATACACTAATATACAACTTAATGCAGCAGCAGCAGCAGCAGCAACAGCAACAGCTGCAACAGCAGCAACAGCAGCAGGAAGAGCAACAGCAAGAAGAGCACAACAAAGGTATAAACACATCCAAAGCAGCAGCAACAACAACCACAGCAGCAGCACAACCACCACCACTACCAGCAGCAACAGCAGCAGCAGCAACGGCAGCAGCAGCAGCAGCAGCAGCAGCATTACCTGGTATATTAATACTATGTTTAACTCTATGAATAATTCCCCAATCTGCTGCTGCAGTTAGTCTCCCTTTTTCTTGTTTTGTTCGTGCATGCAGAGTTATTGCTGCTGCTCCTGCTGCCTCTAATGCATAACATAGCAGCAGCGTGTCTTGGCATGTCTTATCTAAGTGCTGCTCTGCTGCAGCAGCAGCAGCAGCAGCAGGACATGCAGCAGCAGATGCTGCAGTACGCAATTCCTCGTCTGTAGGCAGAAAATAACACCATAAACCCTAAACCCTAAACCCTAAACCCTAAATCTTCAAACCCTAACGGATAAATATACAAAAGAGACACCATAAAGAAGGCATTCCTTCCGCCCTAAAAAGTAACTAGGGTTTAGGGTTTAGGGTTTATGATTAAGGTTTAAGATTAAGAGTTAGTGTATAAGATTAGGGTTTACGATTAGGGTTTAGGGTTTAGGGTTTAGGGTTTAGGGTTTACATTGTGTATTATTAGTAGCAGTCAATACTTTACGTATTTTGCATGTAACAGGGATTGATAAACTTTTATGCATTGCAGATACCATTGACCTAAATAGACACATAAACCCTAAACCCTAAACCCTAAACCCTAAACCCTAAACCCTAGGGGTAAACCCTAAACCCTAAAGACTAAACACTAAAAATTAAACACTAAAAAGGCAGAGGTGCTGCTGTTTTAAGGGAGAAAAGGGAGAGATTATGACGGGTAGGAGACAAAAAGGAGACAGAGGGAGAGAAGAAGGGTTTAGGGTTTAGGGTTTAGCTCATTAAACCCTAAAAAAAGGAGACAATTAGGGTTTATAATTTCTTACAAGATTAATTGGGGTTCATCTAATAAATATGCACCATAAAACCCTCGACGGGCTATACCCTAATCAGGAGACAAAAAGGAGACAAAAAAGGAGACAAAAAAGGAGACAAACAAGGAGATATTTTTATTCGTTAAAAAGGGACAAAAAGGAGACAAAAAGGAGACAAAAAGGAGATAGAAAGGAGACACAAAAGGAGACAAAAGGGAGAAAAAAAGGAGACACAAAAGGAGACAAACGGGAGACAAAAAGGAGACACAAAAGGAGACACAAGGGAGACAAAAAGGAGACACAAAAGGAGACACAAGGGAGACAAAAAGGAGACACAAAAGGAGACACAAAAGGAGACACAAAAGGAGACACAAAAGGAGACACAAAAGGAGACACAAAAGGAGACACAAAAGGA
>NW_013564648.1:0-6384 GCF_000499605.1 Eimeria maxima | reverse complement strand
ACATTTATTTATATATAAATAAATATATATTTATATATTTATTTATATATAAATAATTATATAATCTATTTCTCTCCTTAATAAACAAAAAAAAAACAAGAAAAAAAAGAGTCTCCTTAGTCCTTTTTTCTATTAAGAGAAGGGGGGGGGCCCCCTTATAAAGGGGAATAGGGTACAGTGGGGGCCCCCCTAAAAAGGTATAAATGGGTCTTTTTTTTCTTAGTAAATAAAATAAATAAAAATAAATAATAAAATAAAAGAATATAAGGATAAAAATACAAGAAATAAATGCATGCATATACCTATAGGCAACAATAAAGCCCCAATACTTATAAGGGGATACACAGGGGGGCCCCCAGGTGTATATACACCTCAATTATAATAAAGGGTATTTTTTGGGGCTTTATTGCATGCATATTTATTTCTTTTATTTACTTTTATTTGCTTTTCTATTTACACACTAATTATTCCGTGATTAATACCCTCGCTACTGCTGCTGCTGCTGCTGCTGCTGCTGCTGCTGCTGTTGCTGCGGCGACTGAGGCAGCAGTGAGGCGGTCTCAGCAGGAGCTGCAGCAACTGCAGCAACTGCAGCAGCAGCAGCAACAATAGCAGCAGCAATAGCCGCAGATAACTCACGTGTCACCTTAGCTAACTGTTCTGCTGCCTGTCTTCCTGCCTCCTCTTATAGGCTCGCTGCTGCCTAGTGGCAGCAGCAGCAACACGAGCAGCAACAGCAGCAACTGCAGCACGAGCAGTGAGGAACCACTGCAGCAACAGCAGCAACAACAGGGTACACAGCTACAAGTGGACACCAACGAGACGGGGCAACTGCAGCAGCAACTGCAGCAACAACTGCAGCAGCAACAGCAGCAGCAACAGCAGCAACAGCAGGAACAGAGCCCATGTGTTGAGGCTGATTGCCTCTTGCATGCAGCAAACAGCAAACAGCAGCTGCTGCAACGGAACTACAAGCGAGATGCTGCAGCGGCAGCAGCCGCCGCTGCAGCAGCAGCAGCAGCCGCTGCAGCAGCAGCTGCAACAACAGCTGCGACTGTCAGACAATTTAGAATCTAAGATGTCGATACAAGACGAACAGCAGCAACAGCAGCAGCAGCAGCAGATGAATGGCAAGGAAACCCCTGCTGCTGCTGCTGCTGCTGTGGAGGGGCCGCTGCAGCAGATGGTAAGGGACGTGCTGCAGCAGCAGCAGCAAACGGATATATCCCGTCTTGCAGAGAGTATCAGGTGTCTGGACGCCCATGGTTGGCAGCAGCAGCAGCAGCAGCAGGGGACAGCAGCAGCAGCAGCAGCAGAAGATCTATCTATGTCTGATCGTCTGTCTCTCTTTGTGCGGCGGCAGCAGCTTGAGGTGTATAGGCAGCAGCTGCATGCATTTAATCGTGTGTCTCCTTCTCTGCTGCTGCTGCAGCAAGCAGCAGCAGATCTGCAGTCTTCCTTATCTGCTGCACTAGATCGTCTTAATGCTAATAGGCAGCAACTGCTGCCGCTGCTGCAGCAGCTGCTGCAGCTGCGGCGGCAGCAGCAGCAGCTGACACAGAAGGAGGCCCTGTGCCTGCATATATTAAATAGGCTGTGTCTGCAGCAGACAGCATTTAAGGTATTAACTACGCCGGTGCAGCAGCTGCAGCAGCAGGAAGCAGCAGCAGCAGCAGCAGCAGCAGGTGATGCAGCAGACAGTACACAGCAGCAGCAGCAGCAGCAACAGGAAGACGCAGTGTCTAGGGAGCTACAGGCCACTCGCTCTGCGCTTGCGGAGGTGCAGCAGAAGAAGCAGCTGCTGCAGCAACTAGCAGCACTAGCAGGTGCAGCAGCACCAGCAGATACAGCAGAAACAGTAGCAGCAGCAGACACAGCAGAAGCAGCAGCAGCACCAGCAGCAGCAGCAGCAGCAGCAGCATCATTTCCCCTGATTGACAGCTTGCTGCAGCAGATGAAGGAGTTAGATTCTATTGGTCATGAGAAGCTTTATCTGCTGCTGCTGCAGCGGCTGCAGCAACTTGCTGCAGCAGCAGCAGCAGGACCAGCAGCAGCAGGAAGTGCTGCCACCACATCTGCCTTCAAAGCACTCGTCGACCTTGCAAAGCAGCAGCAGCAGGAGCAGCAGCAGCAGCAACAACAACAACAGCAGCAGCAGGAGCAGCAGCAGCAGCAGCAACAACAACAACAGCAGCAGCAGGAACACGCAGAAGCAGCAGCAGCAGCATCGTCAGTAGCAGCAGCAACAACGGCAGCAGTAGCAGCAACAGCAGCAGAAGACAGCTGTGTCTTGTGGGGTGCATTTGCTGATCTGTACAGACACCCCGCATATCTGCTGCAGTGTGTGCAGCAGCTGCTGCGGTTGCGGCGGCAGCTGCTGCTGCAGCAGCTGCAGCAGCAGCAATTTGAGTGTCCTTATTGGGGAGGAGGCCCATTTGATTTGGCTGCTGCTGCTGCAGCTGCTGCTGCTAAGGAGACAGGAGGCCTTTTTGCTTCTGTGCTGCGGTGGCTGTCTCCTGCTGCTGCAGCAGAAGCAGCAATTGTTGTCTCCTTGCTGCAGCTGCTCTTTGCTCGTGGGGGCCCCGCAGCACTAGGGTTCGAACAGCAGCAACAGCACCAGCAGCAGCAGCAGCAACAGCAGCAGCAGCAGGAAAAAGTACAGCACGCCTTAGCAGCCAATCCATGGGAGGCAGATGAGCTGGGGGACACACCCCTGCCTGCGCAGCAGCACCAGCAGCAGCAACAGCAGCAGCAGCACGAGCACCAGCAGCAGCAGCAGGAACTGCTGCTGCAGACACCCGAGAGGAGTTGGCTGCCTCTATCAGACACCCCAATACTTCCTTCGGATGCATGCAGCAACTTTGCTGCTGCTGAAGTGCAGCAGCAGCTGCAGCAGCAGCTGCAGCAGCTGCTGCACCCTATGGCGCTGCTAGATGCTATCCTTGAGGCCCTACAAGGGCCCCTTGCTGCTCAGGTTACAGCAGCCCTTAGCAGCAGCAGCAGCAGCAGCAGCAGCAGCAGCAGCTGTGGCATTACCGCATTCAAGGTCGGTTTGCTGCTGGAGCAAACAGCAGCAGCAATAGAACGTGCTGTTGCTGCTGCTGTTGAGGAGTCTCCTCAGATACGTCTCCAGCAGCAGCAGCAGCAGCAGCAGCAACAGCAGCAGCAGCAGCAGCAGAGGAGACCCTTGTTAGCCTCCTTTCTATTAGATCTATCCTCCAAGGCCTTAGATCAATTCGAGCAGCAATGGGAAGAGTCTGCGCTGCTGCTGCCACCGCTGCCAGCAACAGCAGCAGCAGCAGCAGCAGGAGAATGGTCCCCTCCTGCTGCAGATGGTCTCCCCAGCAGCAGCAGCAGCAGCAGCAGCAAGAAGATGCTTCCTCCTTTCCTTACATCATTTGCTGCTCGTTTACAAGATCTCTTACTAGCCTACGCCTCTTGCACCCCTCCTCCTCCTCCCCAGCAGCAGCAGCAACAGCAGCAGCAGCAGCAGCAGCAGCAGCAGCTAGCTGTAAATAGATTGGAGACACTTATAGGTCGTGACGTGCCCCGCTGCATCAATTACTGTCTGCAGATGACACATCTAATGACTGTCTCTAATAAGTGTCTCCTTTTTATTAATTCTATTTGCTGCTTGCATGCAGCCCTGCAGCTGCAGACTGTCTCCTTTACCTGCAGCAGCAGCAGCAGCAGCAGCAGTAGTAGTAGTAGTAGTACTGGTAGTAGTAGTAGTAATACATACGAGCAGCAAGAGCGGGAGGAGAAGCAGCAACAAGGAGAAGGGGAGGAGGAGGAGCAGCAGCAACAGCAAGATGTGCTGCTGCTGCAGCAGATTGTTGCTCTCCCTGTGCAGCAGCAGCAGCAGCAGCTAATTAAAAGTCTTATAGAAGATAAATGTAATGAATTAGCAGCAATAGAAGCAGCAGCTATCTGTGATGCATGCGGCCTCAGCAGCAACAGCAGCAGCAACAGCAGCAGCAGCAGCAGCAAGACAGAGGGTGGCGTAGATGAAGCAGCAGCAGCAGCAGCAAGAGCAGCAGAGCTGCAGCAAAGATGCAATGCATGCGTTGCTGCTGTTGTTGGCAACCCCACCATTATTGAGTGTCCCCTTAGCAGCAGCATAATAGATGCTGCTGCTGCTGCAGCAGCAAAAGGGAGGGCAAAGAGTTTGCTGCTGCAGCAGTATACAGAAACATATGATGCTGCTGTCGCAGCAGCAAAAGCAGCAGCAGCAGCAGCACCTGCTGCTCCTGCTGCTGCTGCTGCTGCTACACCTTCATACCTACCTCACTATACACCCGAACAGCTACGAGTTATACTCGAACTCTAAACCCTAAACCCTAAACCCTAAACCCTAGGGGACATTTTTATAGAGAAAAAGGAGACACATTTGTCTCCTTTTGCCTCCTTTAGTCTTTTTATTCCTTTTTATCTCTTTTTGTCTCCTTTTTGTTCGTTTTTTTCTCTTGTTTTTTTGTCTCCTTTTTGTCTCCTTTTCTCTCCTTTTATATACTGTTTATATCCCTCTATTATAGTGTCTCCCTTTTTGTCTCCTTTTTTGTCTCCTTTTTTGTCTCTTTTATTTATTTATTTATTTATTTATTTCTTTTTTTTATTATCCCTTATTAATTAACAGATAAGTGTCTCCTTATACAAGAAAAGGGACAAAAAGAAGAAAAAAAAATAAATAAATAAAAAGGAGACACTTTTATTTATTATATAATGCATGCATAATAAAAATAAAAAAGTGTCTCCTTTTTATTTTGTATTTTTTTTTTTCTTTATTAACTATTTGCTTTTGCTGCTGCTGCTGCTGCTGCTGCTGCTGCTGCTGCTCTGCTTTGCTGCAGCTGTGGTGAGCTGCTGCTGCGGCCTTCTACACAGCTGCTACGGCTGCTGCTGCAGAAGCTCTTACGGCTGCTGCAGCAGCAGCAGCAGCAGCAGCAGCAGCAACAGCAGGAGCAGCTTATTTGTATATTATTTAATCATAAAATTTGTCTCTTTTATTATTTTTCTTTCTTTGTCTCTTATTTATTTGCTGCTTTATTCAATAAAGCGCTTCTTTTGTCTCCTGCAGCAGCCCCACACCGTTTGCTGCTGTTGCTGCTGCTGCTGCTGTGGTTCTAGTTGTTGCTGCAGCTTGCTGCTGCTGTTGTTGTTGTTCTTTTATTTCTTTCTTTTATTTCTTTTTTTTATTTTATTTATATAATAAATACTATTAATAGATAGGAATACCATTAAGAAGCAGCAGGACCTAAGAAGGCCCATTGCTGCTGCTGCTGCTGCTGCTGCTTTTCTCTCCCGCCGCTGCTGCTGCTCTTGTAGTTGTAGCTGCAGCTGCAACTGCTATTGTAGCAGCTGCTGCTGTTGTTGCTTCTTGCTGCAGCAGGACGCATAAAGTGTCTCCTTTTGGCGATTTGTCTCCGTATAAGGAAGGAGTTTGCTGCTGCAGCAAATAGCATGCACACGGAGAGTGTCTCCTTAGGGGCTGTCTCTCTTTTTCTTGTTGCTGGTACTGCTCTTCTGTCTCTTATCCTTCTTTCTGACTTGCTGCCTATACACCCCAAGCAGCATCTACTGTCCCCCTTGGTGTTACCCAACGTTCTCCTCTGCATGCACGGCCGCCATGGCGATCCGTAAGTCTCTTGCTGTTCCTGTTACTGCTGCTGGTTGTTGTCCCTTTTGCTGCTGTTCAGTCTCTCTCTGTCCTTCCTTAGACATTCCTACATCTACCTGCTGTCGCTGCTGCTGCTGCTGCTGCTGCTGTTGCTGCTGCTGCTGCTGTCTGCCTCGAATCCCTTACCCTTCATCCCTCCATGAATATAACTCGTAAAGAATTGGCGTTACGCCCATCATTGACCTCGTATTTTTCTCTACAATAAATTAATCCCCTCTGTTATATATATAATATATTTGTATGATATTTATAGGTACACATTATGAATCATCTAATGAAATAGGTGTATTTGGTATACTTACAAATTCTTATTCATTAATTTCAAATTCAAATTCTCAAAATTTTTTTTCAATTCTTCAAAATGAGATTTCTCCCCATATACCAATTATTCATACAACTATATCTAATACACATGTTATAGGAAGTTTATCTGTAGGTAAGTTAATATATATTTATATTTATTATTTCTTTTTTTTTTTATTATTTATTTTTATATATATATTCTTATTCCTTATTAATAGATGATTCAGATAAGTGGTCTAGGTACTACTCCATTATACAGCAGTCATGAGATATCTATCAGTCTTTATTCTGTACAGATTCACTTATTGCTCCTCCTATATATATTTCCTGCTGCTGCTGCAGCAGCAACTCCAATTGCTGCTGCTGCTGCTGCTGCTGCTACTGCTGCTGCTGTATAATATAAT
>NW_013564645.1:0-6386 GCF_000499605.1 Eimeria maxima | reverse complement strand
ATATATATATATATATATATATATATATAAATTAATTAATATATTTATTTATTGCTGCTCCTGCTGCTGCTGCTTTTGCTGCTGTTGCTGCTGTTTTTTTTGCGGTTATTTCTGTAATTTTTGAGTGTTTTATGGTTTCTGAGGGTTTTAGGGTTTAGGGTTTAGGGTTTAGGGTTTAGGGTTTAGGGTTTACCTTTTTTCTTATATCTCTATCCATAAGTAATTGTTGCTGCTGCAGTGCTTTTTGTATAATATGTACTCTCCTGCTGCAGCAACCTGCTGCAGTAACCTTATAAGCAGCAGCAAATAAGGAATTAATTGCTGCAGTATGTGCAGCAATTGGATCAGGTGTACGTACACCGCAAACCCTTCTCTCTGCTATATCTAATAAATCCCCTATAGGTAATGTACTCTTAGGGTAATAAGTTATGCTGCTGCTGCTGCTGTATAACCATGGTGCTGCTGCTGATTCCTGCTGCTGCTGCTGCTGCTGCAATAAACCTATTGAACATAAACGATACGCCTGGCTTGATGTTAAATTACTAGGATTCCTGCTGCTGCTGCTGCTGCTGCTGCTGGAATATATATATAAATTAATTAATATATTTATTTATTGCTGCTCCTGCTGCTGCTGCTTTTGCTGCTGTTGCTGCTGTTTTTTTTGCGGTTATTTCTGTAATTTTTGAGTGTTTTATGGTTTCTGAGGGTTTTAGGGTTTAGGGTTTAGGGTTTAGGGTTTAGGGTTTAGGGTTTACCTTTTTTCTTATATCTCTATCCATAAGTAATTGTTGCTGCTGCAGTGCTTTTTGTATAATATGTACTCTCCTGCTGCAGCAACCTGCTGCAGTAACCTTATAAGCAGCAGCAAATAAGGAATTAATTGCTGCAGTATGTGCAGCAATTGGATCAGGTGTACGTACACCGCAAACCCTTCTCTCTGCTATATCTAATAAATCCCCTATAGGTAATGTACTCTTAGGGTAATAAGTTATGCTGCTGCTGCTGCTGTATAACCATGGTGCTGCTGCTGATTCCTGCTGCTGCTGCACGACGAGCAATAAACCTATTGAACATAAACGATACGCCTGGCTTGATGTTAAATTACTAGGATTCCTGCTGCTGCTGCTGCTGCTGCTGCTGCTGCTGCACGACGACGTGCTGCTGCTGCTGCTGCTGTTGCTGCTGCTGCTGTTATAAGGCCAATTTCTGCAATTATCAGGTCGTTTTTCTCCCTGTTGCTGCTGCAGTTGCTGCTGTTCCTCTTTCTGCTGCTGCTGCTGCTGCTGCTGCTGTTCCTTAATTTGCTGCTGCAGCAGCAACCATTCTTGTGTTCCTTGTATAGGTAATAAATAAGGATTAAAATTAATATAATTAATAAAGGATTTATCTTGGCCACCAATAACTAACATAAACCACGAATTAGGGTTTTGTTTTAATTCAGATAAAAAGGATAAATATTCACATAATTCTCCTGCAGATATATACTCCTGCTCTTGCTGCTGCTGCTGCTGCTGCTGCTGCTGCTGCTGCTGCTGCTGCTGCTGATGCTGCTGCTGATGATGACGGATAAAAGTATTCGCAAACACGTATAGATTAGCAAATTCAATTATTTTATTGGGAGGAAAATTCGTTAAAATCGCATCTAATAGCTGAAACACAAACCCTAAACCCTAAACCCTAAACCCTAAACCCTAAACCCTAAACCCTAAAACCCTAAACCCTAAACCCTAAACACTAAAATCATAAAGTATGTTGAGAGGAGTTAGTGAGGAGTTCTGTACAGCTTTTATAATTAGGGTTTGGGGTTTGTGGTTTGGAGTATAGGTAGGCCATTAGGGTTTAGGGTTTAGGGTTTAGGAGGAAGGTGTTGTTAATTTACCTTCTCCCTTATTGCTGCTTTTTGCTGCTGCTGCTCTTGCTGCTGCAGCAGCACATCAGGGTTTACGAGGGTTGCTTTAGGGAATGAACGCCGCAGCAAAACACTCCATATTTCTTCATCAGAGGCAACCTGCACCAAACCCTAAACCCTAAACCCTAAACCCTAAACCCTAAACCCTAATGGGGGTATAATGTCATGCAACTTTTGCTCATAGTAAGGAAACTAGTTATAGATATATAAACCCTCTATGACAAGCTACCAATTAGGGTTTAGGGTTTAGGGTTTAGGGTTTACGTCAGCTGTAGCTCGGCAGACAAGAGAAAAAGTTAATACATCTTTTGCTCCTAAGAAACTGCAAATCAGCCGCTGCAGTCCTTTGCTTCCTAGGGCTAGCTGCAGCAGCAGCAGCAGCAGCAGCAGCAGCAGAAGCGCAGCAGGGAATGTAACAGAAGCAACGACAACAACTCCAGCAGCAGCAGCAGCAGCAGCAGCAGCGGCAGCAGCAGGGCTGCAACTGTGAGTGCAACAGCAGCAGCAGCAGCAGAACCAACGAGACTAACGCAGCAGCAGCAACAGCAACAGCAACAGCAGCAGCAGCAGCATAACTTACCTCTTGAGGTGGTGGAGACTGCAGCAGCACAAACAACTCCCTGTCTGCCTCTGTCTCCTCTTCCTTCTGCTGCTGCTGCTGTTGCTGCTGCTTCTGTTGCTCCTTTTGCTGCTGCTGCTGCTGCTGCTGCGGCTTCTGTGGCCAACAGAGTGGGTCTTCGTTACGAATTTCTACTTGGTCCCAATCTATGTCTTCCTCTTTTTGCTGCTGCTGCTGCTGCTGCTGCTGCTGATGCTGCTGCTGCTGTTGCTGCAGCAGCAGCAGCTGCTGCTGCAGGAACTTAATACGATCATCACACTCCTTCTTTGTGCCTACAAACAATCTGCTGCTGCTGCTGAGTATATCCTGCATGCTGCGGCGCAGCAGCAGCAGCGCAGAAGCAACAAGTTGTTGCTGCTGCTGCAGCAGCAACAAAGTTATTTCTGCTAATGGCAGCATGCGTGGCTGCTGCTTCTGCTTCTGCAGCAGCAGCACAACACACATCTGCAGCTTTTCTTCGCTCTCTTTTAGCTGCTGCAGCTCCTTCTTCTTTTGCTGCTGCTGCTGCTGCCCCCGCTGCTGCTCCTCTGCAGCATCAGCAGCAAGCCATCCTTCTGTAACAGCAGGACCCAATGCCTCAGCATTGGGAGCCATTTTCTTACAAACCCTCAGAAACCCTAAACCCTAAACCCTAAACCCTAAACCCTAAACCATAACTTCCCTTTGCCCTAGGGCAGGGCACCCTAGGGGAGGGATAAAAATAGCGTAAGAAACATAACAGTTAATAAATTAATATATACTTTTTTATTTCTCTATCTAGGGTTTAGGGTTTAGGGTTTAGGGTTTAGGGTTTGCCGGCTGTGCATGCCGGGGGCCCCGTTGTGACTCGTGAGAACGGGGCCCTCTTGTTCGAAGACTTCAAGAGGAAAAGGCTGAGGGTTTAGGGTTTAGGGTTTAGAGATTAGGGTTTAGGGTTTAGGGTTTATTTAAATATGTATTAGTTGTAGTTTCCTTTCTTCTTCCTTTACCCAAGGTGTTTAGGGTTTAGGGTTTAGGGTTTAGGGGGCCCCCCTGCAGACACCCAAGTAAGTCGGGTGTATACGAGGGTTTATAGTAGTTCGTTGTTGGATATACGATAAATTATGATTTAATGTTTAGGGTTTAGGGTTTAGGGTTTAGGGTTTAGGGTTTGGAGGACCCGATGCTTGCAGGCTGCTGGGGGTTATTGTGGGCACCCCCCAGCAGCGACATATTTCAGCTGCCCCTAAGGGTTTAGGGTTTAGGGTTTAGGGTTTAGGGTTTAGCAATGAAGGGGAATAATAGATTTAGGGTTTGCTGCAGGAGTTGCTGCAGCTGGGGTGTATATACACCTGGTAGATTCTTATCTTTTTATTTATTTCTTTTCTCTCTTCTTCTTCTTATATCTACACATACAGCAGCATCAAGTCTTCTTCTCTCCCGCAGCAGCTGCAGCAGCAGCAACTGCAGCAGGAACTTCAACAGCAGCAGCAGCAGCAGAATTGCTGCAGCAGCAGCAACCCGCTGCCTGCCCCCTGCATGCATCAGCAGCAGCATTGGTGACCCCTTTCGTGCTCTATGGCGCAGCTTGTTTAACAAATCTCCAGCAGCAGCAACACCAGCAGCAGCTGCTGCTGCCGCTGCTGCTGCTGCTGCTGCAGCAGATAAAGGAGCAGCATCTGCTGCAGATATAGCAGCAGAAGCAGCAGAAGCAGCAGCAGCAGCAGCAAACAGGCAGCCTCCAGCAGCACACCTGCATGATGGCATCAATGAGGCATTATTGAATGGCAGCAGCAACACAGCAGCAGCAACTGACGAGGAGACAGCAGATGCAGCAGCAGCAGCAGCAGCAGAAGCAGCTGCAGCAGAAGCAACAGCAGCAGCAGAAGTAACTGCTTCATTAGGAGGTCGGTTAACTCGAGAGCCTGATGCAGCAGCAGCAGCAACAACAGCAGCAGCAACAGCAGCAGCAGCTGCAGCAGCAAGATCCCCACTATCAGCAGGACTTTCATTAGCACATATAAAAAGCCCTACTGCAGCAGCAACAACAGCAGAAGCAGCAACAGCAGCAGCAGCAGCAGCAGCAGCAGCAGCAGCAAGAAATTATTACGAATAGAATTAATTCCTTTTATTTCTTTTTTTGGTTTTTTTCGTTTTTATCGAAAAAATACAAAAAATAAAATTCTATGGTTTAATATTAATCATAATTTTAATGATTTTTATCTATTTGCTCCTTTTAAGGTAAATTAATTAATTAATTTATTTATTTATTAATTAATTAATTAATTTATTAATTAATTAATTAATTGTCTATTTATTTATGTATTTATTTATTTATTTATTATTTATTTATTCGTTGGTTTAATATAAATCATAATTTTAATGATTTTTATCTATTTGCTCCTTTTAAGGTAAATAAATTAATAAATAAATTAATTAATTAATTAATTAATTAATTAATTAATTAATTAATTAATTAATTAATTAATTAATTAATTAATTAATTGTGTATTTATTGATGTATTTATTCATGTATTTATTCTTAATCATAACTTTGATGATTTTTATTTATTTGCTACCTTTAAGGTAATTAATTATTTATTTATTTATTTATTTATTTATTTATTTATTTATTTATTTATTTATTTATTTATTTATTTATATTAATGCTGATTTATTTAAGGTATTAAATTATTTATTTATATATACAGACACAGGAGATATAAATATATGTATATGTTGCTGCTGCTGCTGCTGCTGCTGCTGCTGCTGTTGCTGCTGTGTGCATGCAGGTGTTATTATTACGTGCAATATTGGATACAAAAGGAGTATTACCTATAATAATATATTTATCTTGTTGTTCTTGTTTATTAATAAATAAAGAAAAAATAAATAATTTATTTATTTCTTTTCTTCTTTCTTCTTATTTATGGAGAAAACATTCATTATGGTCTCCTTTATTGCATGCACCTCCTGCATTGGGGCTGTTATTGCTTCGTTTGCTGCTTAATTCTGCTGCAGCAGCAGCAGCAGCAGCAACTAATGCATGCAGAAATAAATTAGAGGAAATAGAGGCTAATTGGCTAGAGGAGGCAATCAAGGAAAATATACATATTAATAATACAGAGGCACACCCTGCAGCTACCTGTAATCCAGCTACCTGTACAGTAGCTAGCCGCAGCAGCTAGCTGCTGCTGCTGCTGCTGCTGCAGCTAGGTGCTGCTGCTGCAGCTAGGTGCTGCAGCACATAGCTGCAGCAGCAGCAGCACCTAGCTGCAGCAGGTAGCTACCTACATGTACAGTAGCTAGCTGTTGCTGCAGCACACAGCTAGCCGCAGCTAAGTTAGCTGCCGCAATCCTAGCTGCAACAGCTAGCTGCAGCAGCTAGCTGCAGCAGCAGCTAGCTGCAGCAGCAGCTAGCTGTATATGTAGGTAATTAAATAAATAGACATTTTTATTCCCTCTTTTTATTCTTTTGTTAATAAAGAAGAAAAGAAGAAAAATAAATAAAATAAATCTTCTTTTCTTTCTTTTTATTCCTTTTGCTGCAGTGTATATTTAGCTGTATTAATACAACAGCAGCAACAGCAGCAGCAGCAGCAGCAGCAGCAGCAACAGCAGCAGCAGAAGCAGCAGAACTAACAGCAGCAGCAACACTTAATTTAATTTTATTTCCTTTTTAGTACAAATAAATATTTATTTTATTTATTTCCTTTAATTATTAATTAATAAATATATATTATATAATATAATATAATTAATTATATATAATATAATTATATATAATATATTATTATTATATATATAAATATATATACATATAAATATTCTTGTTGCATGCAAAGAAAGAAGAAAAAAAAAAAGAATATTCTTGTATACAATAAAAAAAAGAAAAAAAAG